>NW_007097625.1:9948-19328 GCF_000164805.1 Carlito syrichta
CTCGCTGGCCTCCTTTTGCCGTGGGCGCAGACGTTTACACGCCAGAGATGGCGTTATTAAAAATGACATTTAACCAGAGCTGGAATTACCGCGCGGATGGCTGCAAACCTCGGAATCAAAGCAGGAGCCGCCGGGGCGGGCGCGCCTGGCAGGGGCCTCGCGGCCTCCTCGCGCCGCCAGGGCTCTGCGCGGGCCTCCCATATAAACCCCCGCGGACGCCGAGGTCTTGAAAGCCAGCGCACCTCCCTTCATTAGACTAACAAATAACACGTAACCGAAAACAGCTGCAGACGGCTGCCCCTAATGCTCTCAAGATGGCGCCGCCGGCAGGTCCAGCGGGGCAGCCCGGCCTCCTGGGGCTCGGCCCTCCTCTCCCGGCCGCCCCAGCACCCCGAGGGACCCGAGCCGCCTCCTTTCCTTCCTCCCCGTCCTCATTCGAGAGCCTGGAATCTGGGCGTCTGTGTGCAAGGGGCCGGTGCCCCTGGCTGGTGGGCATCAAGGTGGTGAGGTCAAGGACTCAGGAGCCAGAGGCCAGGTCTGAGCCCCAGCCAAGCCCTTGACCTTGGCTGGCTGCTGCTCTCCGAGCTCCTCTGTTGTTGTTTGGGAGAAGGATCCCACCTCCTTGCAGGGAGGTTTTTTGTTGTTGTTGTTGTTTTGAGTTGGAGTCTCACTGTGTCACCCAGACTGGAGTGCAGTGGCCACTCCCGGCCACCGCAGCCTCGACCTGCCGGGCTCCGGCGATCCTTCCGCCTCAGCCTTCCGAGTAGCTGGAACTACAGGCGCGTGCTACCACACCCGGCTAATTTTTGATTTATTGTAGAGATGAGGTCTCGCCAAGTTGCCCAGGAGGGTCTCGAACCCACAGGCTCAGGCAGTCCACTCACCTCAGCCTCCCAAAGGCGCGGGATTACAGGCTGAGCCACCGAGCCCGGCTAAGAGCCTGTATTTTTCAGGACAGAGGGAGGCATTCAGAAGTGGGTCTGACCCCAGCCCTGCCCTCAGGGCTTCCAGTCTGCAGCTGATGAGCTCGTTTGAGAGACAGCAAAGTCTCTCCCTGCCTTCACAGAGACTGGGCAGCCCCTTGAGGACCCAGCACCAACCCCGAGGGCTCTAGATACAGCCGTTCCAGGCTGGGGGGCCGGAGACCCGGTGCCTTCCTGGAACCTGAAGCCCGATCCCCACGGCTCAGAGGGCGGATCTGGCCTCCAACCTGGAGAAGGAAGGGCTGCCTCCCAGACTGGGGAGCGGCTCCCAGAGCAAACAGCTCCAAGTTGGAGGAAGACGCACGGGCACTTTATGCCGAAGAGACTGCGGGAACCTCGGAGTGTAGAACCTTCTCACCAAGACACGCTCTGCATTGGGGTCCAAGGACACGGGGGGACGGGATCCATTCCTCCGCTCATTCAGTCTCTCAACACACGGGCGGGTTTGTTTGGAGACCTCGTGCTGGAGGCCTTCCAGGGAGCATGCCAGCCCTGACCCCTGGGGGCGGAGGGCCGAGCACTGAGGTGGCGTGGTCCCGACTATCCTGGATCCTCTCCAAGTCTTATGAGGGAGGAGAAGCCGCATCCCCGTCTCACAGCTGAGAAGACAGAGGCTCAGAAAGGCGCGGCAACGCTCCCAAGGCCACCCAGGAAATACACAGTGATCCCCAGAGCCAGGTATCCCGCTGGCCATCCCATGCTGGTGCCCCACGGCCCAGGAGCCGCCGTGGGCTCTGGCTGCCAGCAGCCCCGGCCCTGCCTGGGAGGGATTGTTCCTCCTCTCTGAGTTCCGCTTGGAGGCTCCTGCAGCGTCCTGAGGAAAGCTCCCCTCCGGCCCCCGCTTTTCGGGGCACACACCTGTGTCGACGCTGACCCACGGCAGGGTCGGGCGGGAGGCTCTGGGCCCTGGTGTGCCGGAGGGGCTGGGGGTGGGGGTGTGGGCCCAGGAGGGGCCCCCTGCCCGGCAGCTCGTGTTTCCGAGACATCGTGTTTTAATTGGAAGGCCGGCCTCTCCCGCAGAGCTGCCTCCTGGCCACCCTCCCCAGGCGAGGAGAGTGTCAGGCTGGAAGTGGGAAATTGCTGGAGACAAGAAGGAAAAACCGACTGCTCTGGTTTCACTGGGAAGAAGAAGAGAAAAAGGCGAGATCTGAGCCCGGCCGAAAGCGGGGTCGTCGTTTAAAGAAAACTGTCGCTGTCACGGCAAACACGAGGCCGGGTGCGGTGGAGCCTTCTGCGGGGGCTGGTTTCTCTGTCGAGGCAGGATGGTGGGAGGCATCCCGTGAGCCCCTCCCTGGGTCCACAAATATTTGTTGAGCGACGACTCCATGCTGGGTCCAGCTGGACATTGGGGGCCCCAAGGGAGAAGGGAGGTGTATCTGCTGGTGTAAGGGACATCCTAGAGGCTGTGACAGAAGATCATGGGGCCTCCCTGCCTGGTCCGGAGGTTCAGGGAAGGCTCCCTGGAGGAAGCAGTATTTCAGAAGGGACCTAACGGATGAGAGGAGTTCACCAGAAGTGCTCAGGAAGGGCACCCCGGGTGGAGGGAACGGCAGATGCAAAGGCTCAGAGGTGGGAAGAAGCAGAAAGGGCAGGATAGCTGGGTGCGGTGGCTCACACCTGTAATCCCAGCACTTTGGGAGGCTGACGTTGGAGGACTGCTTGAGGCCAGGAGTTCGAGGCCAGCCTAGGTAACAACGAGACCTCATCTCTACAATATTTTTTTGTTTTTGAATTGTATTCTCACTCTGTTGCACAGGCTGGAGTGCAGTGGCACGCTCGTGGCCACCCCAGTGTTGACTTGCTGGGCTCCGGCGATCCTTCCACCTTAGCCTATCAAGCAGCTGGAACTAGAGGCGTGCACTACTACACCCGGCTAATTCTTGATTTTTTGCAGAGACGAGGTCTTGCCAAATTGCCCAGGCTGGTCTCGAACCTGCAGCCTCAGGCATTCCACTTGCCTCAGCCTCCCAAAGCGCTGGGATGACAGATGCTGGGATTGCAGGAGGATCACTTGAGGCTAGGAGTTTGAGACCAGCCTGGGTAACATAGTGAGACACCATCTCTACAAAGCCCGGCCTACAATACATTTTAAAAAATAGCTGCGTGGGGTGGCGTGCACCTGTAGTCCCAGCTACACGGGAGCCTGAGGCTGGAGGACCGCCTGAGCCCAGGACGTCGAGGCTGGGGTGAGCCATGTTCCTGCCACTGCACTCCAGCCTGGGCCACCCTGATTCGAAAGAGAAAGAAAAGGGATCAGCAGGAGAGAGCAGGGTGAGAGAGGGTGGAGTGTGATTGATCGTGCAGACCTTGTTGAGATCTGTGATTTTGGTCGTAACAGCGTGGGAATGCTCTCTGTGGGTGGTGACAGCACCCAGGCCCTCCCCGAGGGCTCTCTCAGCGAGCAAGCAGATGATGAGGGGACAGCAGTTGTGTCCCAGTTCCCCAGAGCCTCCCGGACTGCCCCTGTCTCCAACGGAGCCGATCACAAGCCCCTCGCTGGCTGGCCCCAGACACAGCTAACTCCTGCCCAGCCGCTAGGAACCCCGAACCCCCTGACTTCCCGTCCTGAGTCGGGAGAGGAAGCTCTGGGAGCCGATTGGAGCCAGAGGCAGGGTCAGCAGGGTGGGTCCTGTGTTTCACATGGTGATCTACTCTCTGGGGGTCACAGGCAGGCTGTCTGTGACCCTACAATGCTGAGATGGATGTTTCATTAACAAGATGAGGCCGGGCGTGGTGGCCCACGCCTGGAATGCCAGTACTTTGGGAGGCTGAGGCAGGAGGATCACTTGAGGCTAGGAGTTTGAGACTAACCTGGGCAACATAGTGAGACACCATCTCTACAGATAACATACAAATTAGCTGGAGGTCGGGCGCAGTGGATCACGCCTGTAATCCCAGCACTTTGGGAGACTGAAGTGGGAGGACTGCTTGAACCCAGGAGTTCAAGGTCAGTCTAGGCAACATAGCAAGACCTGGCTTCTACAGAAAATTTAAAAATTAGCCTGGCATCGTGGTGCACACCTGTAGTTCCAGCTATTTGGGAGGTTAAGGCAGAAGGATCGCCTTGAGGCTGTGGTGAACCATGATTGTGACACTGCACTCCAGTCTGGGCCACAGAGACTCCAACCATAAAAACAAAAAACTAGCCAGGCGTGGTGCTAAGTGCCTGTAGTTCCGGCCACTAGAGAGGCTGAGATGGGAGGATCACTCCATTCCAGGACATGGAGGCTGCAGTGAGCTGTGACTGCACCCCTGCACTCCAGCCTGGGCGGCAGAAGGAGTCCCTGTCACTACAAAGAAACCAACAAGATGAGGAAGGCTGTCCCAGGCTGCCTGCTGCAAATCCTGCATCTGGTGAGGAACGGACAGTCTGGGGTGCTTGTGGCCAAGTCGGGACAGTGGAGCCAGATCCTGTCCCCGGGATCTGATGGGCGTTTACTGTGCACCTACTGAGTGTGCATCCTCCCCAGGGTCATCTCCATGAAGTCCTCCCAGATACTCTAGGAGGCAGCCTGTCTGTGACTCCATTTTCCAGACGAGAAAGCGGAGGCCCAGAAAGGCCAGTTACGTAGCGAGGCCGCGCGGCATTGGGCCTCGGGCCCTTGTCTGTGGCGTGTTCCCCATCCCAGCTGACCGGGAGCCCCCCGGGCTGGGCTCACTCTGACCTCACCCAGCCTCTCCAGGCTCATGCAGGAGGACTGGGAAGGGGGAGATTCCAGAATGCTGGAGCAGGGCTTGCTGGACGGGAATCAGAGCTGCTCCGTGATCCAGGCCGGCCTGTTGGGAGTGGCCCTCGCTGGGCCCCATGCAGTTTGGGGGTGACACAGGTACAGAGACAGAGCCAGCCTCCGTGGGCCCCACCACGGGTGGGAGGCCACTGCTCTCTCAGGTAGTGGCCTGGCGCTGCCAGGGGGGCTTCTGGCCCCAACCCCAGGCCCCCTTGCTGAATGACCTTGGCAAAGTGCTCCAACTCTTCATCTGCAAAGGAATCGTCATCCTGCTAGCTGGGGTTTGGGCTGTTCAGAGGAGCTGAGGCCCGGAGGACTTGCTGCTCGCCTGGCCCTCAAAGGTGTTTAATCAACATGCATCTGCCCGACACTTGGGAGGAGGGGCAGATACATGCTCCTTTCACAGATGGGAAGACCGAGGCGGGAGGCTGGGCGCTGTCACTCACGCCTGTCATCCCAGCACTTTGGGAGGCTGAGGCAGGAGGATTGCTTGAGCCCAGGAGTTCGAGACCAGCCTGGGCAACAAAGTGAGACCTTGTCTCTAGAAAAAGAAAAAAAAATTAACTGGGCATGGTGGCGTGCACCTGTAGTCCCATCTACTCGGGAGGCTGAGGTGGGAGGATCACTTGAACCCAGGAGGTCGAGGCCGCAGTGAGCCAGGATGGCGATGTGGCACTTCTGCCTGGGTGACAGAGTGAGACCCCGTCTCAAAAACAGACAAACACACAAGAAGACGGGGGAGGGAGAGGCTTCCCAGGGCCCCACCAGAGAGGAGCTGAGGTTCAGAACAGAGCTTGGATCCCAGGAGCTGACCCCAGTGGCTAACCTGCTTTCCAAAGGGAGATAGGTCACGCAGCCCAGTGCCCCCCCACGGGACCTAGAGCCCTCTGCCCTGCCCAGTCCTGCCCAGTGAGCTGCATCTCCTCTCTGGAAGGACAGCCCGGGTGCCGGCCGGACCTGACCACTGCCCCTATGCAGAGAAGGAGGCGTCCTGCTGTGTTTTCACGGCACACATTATAACCATGCATGCCGCGTGACAGGGGCCATCCCTGAATCACATCACAACTCTGTTTATAATGTGGCATTGGAGGTTGATTCAAATGAGAGATTAATCGCAGCTCCTGGAGGGTCTGCGAGTTAGCGGTTCGGGGGAAGGAGGAAGGCTGAGATACTCAGATACGCATCCTTGAGGGCTGTGGACGGTTCTCGGTGTCGGCCTAGAACCCACCTGGACGTGCGCGCACACACACTCAGTCAGTCCCTGGGCTCCGGCAAAGCGGGGGTATTTTTTTTATTTTTGAGTCGGGGTCCCACTCTGTCGCCCAGGCTGGCGTGCAGTGGCGCGATCATGGCTCACCGCAGCCTCGGCCTCCTGGGCTCAGGCGATCCTCCTGCCTCAGCCTCCCGAGCGGCTGGGACGACAGGCGTGGGTCACCACACCCTGCTAATTTTATTTATTTTAATTTCTAATTTTTATTTTCGATTGAGGGGGTACACACACGTGTTTGTTACACGGACATACTGTGTGGTGGTGGAGATTGGGTCCCAGGTGGCCCATTCCTCAGATGGTGACTATTGTGCCCCGTGGGTAGTTTCTGCACCTAACTCCCTTCCCTCTCCCCCCTTATTGGTGTCCCCGGTGTCTCTTATTTCCATCTTTGTGGCTGTCCAGTCCCCACATAGGAGTGAGAACGTTTGGTGTTTGCTTTTCTGTTTCTGAGTCAGTTCGCTTGGGATGATCATCTTAAGCTCTGTCCATGTTGCTGCCAAGGACATGATTTCAGTCTTTTTTATGGCTGCTAATTTTTTTTTTTTTTTTGAGTTGGAGTCTCACTCCATCGCCCAGGCTGGAGTGCAGTGGCACACTCGTGGCTGCCCTAGCATCGACCTGCTGGGCCCTGGCAATCCTTCTGCCTCAGCCTTCCAAGGAGCCAGAGCTACAGGCACATGCTACCATGCCCGGCTAATTTTTTAAATTTACTGTAGAGACGAGGTCTTGCCAAGTTGCCCAGGCTGGTCTTGAACCCTTGGGCTCAGGCAGTCCTCTCACTTCGGTCTCCCAAAGTGCTGGGATGACAGGCTGAGATACCGAGCCTGGCCTAATTGTTTTAT
The DNA here is from genome assembly GCF_000164805.1 of Carlito syrichta. Classification (NCBI taxonomy): domain Eukaryota; kingdom Metazoa; phylum Chordata; class Mammalia; order Primates; family Tarsiidae; genus Carlito; species Carlito syrichta. The sequence continues at coordinate 16,772 of NW_007097625.1, forward strand.
TTAATGTAGAGATGAGTTCTTGCCAAGTTGCCTGGGCGGGTCTCGAACCTGCGGGCTCAGGCAGTCCACTCGCCTTGGCCTCCCAAAGTGCTGGAATGACAGGCGGAGCCACCGAGCCCAGCCGTATATATTTATTTATTTGTTTGTTTGTTTGTTTATTATTGTAGAGACAAGGTCTCACCAAGTTGTCCAGGCTGGTCCTGAACTCCTGGGCTTGGCCTCCCAAAGTGCTGGGATGAAAGGCTGAGCCACCATGTCCGGCCAACTTTTTGATTTACTGTAGAGACGAGGTCTCGCCAGGTTGTCCAGGCTGGTCTCCAGCCCTTGGGCTCAGGCAATCCTCTCGGTCGGCCTCCCAAAGTGCTGGGATGACAGGCGTGAGCCACTGGGTCCGGCCCAAAGCAGGTTTAGACGTGGTGTTTGCGCCCACGGGAAAGCTGATTTCGGTGCTTCCTCCTCTGGCCAGGCCCCCGATGTCCAAGCGGCCGGCACGGCTGGCTCCCCGAGGACAAGGCAGCCAGGGGTCCGTGGAGCCAGCCGGCCGAGGGAAGAGGGTGCACCAAAAAGACATGGGGATGCGTCGGGTTTACCTCCATTGGGTGCGGGCTCCGGCTTCTCCCTCAGCCTGCCCTTCCCGCCCCTCAAAACCAGAAGCAGATGGAACCCAGGCGGATCGTGGGTCTGAGGGCGGACAGCGTGGGCTGGGAGCCTTGGTGTGGCAGGCAGGAGAGCCAGGGGGTCCCATTCCAGAAAGGCCAAAGGCGAGGCGTGCCCCATGGGCACCCGGGGGAGCCAGCTTGGCGCCCTCTGCGGAAGAACCCCACTCCGGCTTCCGGGAGGCCGAGGCAGGAGAATGGCTTGAGCTCAGGAGTTCGAGACCAGCCTGGGCAACCCGGTGAGACCATATTTCTGGGGGGAAGGTGGCCACGTGTTGGCTGCTTTATTCAAAATGGGGGACAGCTGGGCATGGGGGCTCATGCCTGTCATCCCAGCGCTTTGGAGGCTGAGGTGGGAGGATTGTGTGAGCCTAGGGGAGGATTGTGTGAGCCTGGGCAACACAGTGAGACCTCATCTCTACAAACAGCAACAACAGAAGCTAGCTGGGTGGGGTGGTGCACACCTGTGGTTTCAGCTACTTGGGAGGCTGAGGCGGAAGGATCACCGGAGCCCAGGAGGTCCAGGCTGCGGTGAGCTCGGGTGGTGCCCCTGCACTCCAGCCTGGGTGACAGAGTGTGACCTAGACTCAAAAAGGCAAAACAAAACAAAACAGTAAAACGAGAAAGAAAGGACAAGCAAACAAAAACCCAAATGAGCTGCAACTGTGTGTGGGAGAGGGGGTTGCCCTGGCGCCTCACATTGGTCTCCCTCTGCTTCCCACAGTGTGAGCGGGTCTCTGGGGTCTCAGCCGATGGGGGGGAGGTCCAGATGCGGCTGGGATGCTGGACACACCCCACTCGGCTGCCCCGGGGCAAAGGACTGCCCCTCTCGGAGCCTCAGTTTCCCCACCTGCCAATGGGGACCGTGACCCAGAGGCGTGGGTTGTGATGCAGAGAGACAGGAAGCGCTTTACGTGGCCCCTTTGCCTGTGACCAGCGCTGCCGCCACTGCCCTGGAGGTGGTTATTATTACTGCCATTGCTATTGTTGGCAACTCCTGTGTGGGCCCTGAGAGAGGACGGGCTGAGGACCCAGCCACACTCTTGGTAGCTGCCGGCCCCCGGGGACCCTCCTCTCCCAAGCGTGAGGTTGGAGGACTGTCCCCAGCCCAGACTGGCTCCAAATTAAGGCACAAACTCGGGCCCTCCGCGCCCAGCCCCACCCCGGGCGGGCTTGGGAAGTGGGGGCTTGTTTACGCCATTGTCTGACCGTTGGGCCAGGGGGAAGTTGGGGGTGGGGTGCGCAGGGTCCTCACCCCTCTCTCAGCGGAGACTTTGCCCCATCCTGGAAACTGCCTGGGCGTCTTTGGCGCTGCAGACAAAACCCCGGGACCTGGGCCAGGGTGGGAACAGTCCCAGGGAGGGGCTCCGTCCTCGGGGCTTCCTGCGTCACCACGGAGACCCCAGACCCTTGTCTCCAGCTTCCCCTCCTCCGCTGGCTGTGCCCGTGCCTGCCAGGCCACCCTTAAGGGACTTACCGGGTCAAGTCACTGCCCTCCTGGGACCCCCTGATCGCAGTAACTAGCTGTCTCCCTTTTCGGAAGCCCCCACTACAGACTAAGCACAGACACACACGATTGCCTCTCATCTTTATAGAAGGCTATCGAAATTTCCATTTTACACATGGGAAACAGAGGCTCCTTCATTCCGCACTTTTTTTTTCTTTTTTTGAGCCAGGGTCTCCCTCTGTCGCCCAGGCTGGAGTGCAGTGGCACGATCACGGCCACCACAGCCTCGACCTGTAGGGCTCAGGCAATCCTCTGCCTTGGTCTCCAGAGTAGCTGGGACTGCAGGTGCGTGCCGCTGTGCCGGGCTAATTTTTAAAAATTTTTTGAGCCAGGTTTGGTGGCTCAGCCTGTAATCCTGCGCCTTGGGAGGCTGAGGTGAGTGGATTGCCTGAGC
>NW_007097626.1:0-1949 GCF_000164805.1 Carlito syrichta
CCCCCTCCCGCGCGCCCCGTTCGGACCCAGACCCGGCCGCCTGCCTCCACCCGCTTCCCGGCCCAGCCCGAGAAAGCACAAAAGGCAGAATCTCGGGGGACAAGGCCAGAGCCCCTCGAGGGCGCAGTGGCCCCGGGCGTCTATCACCGTGGAGCACACAGCAAAACCACATACGATGTCATATGTTGTGAGGAAGCTCACTTTATTGAAAGAGAAGGAAACATTTTTTTTCTTGCAAAGCTCTGCACACCAGATAGATTTTGCTGAGTTTTGCTGATGCTTAATTCCACTGAAGGTATTTAATTGCTTTGGATTTTCCCTCTGAAAATACCCTGGCATAGAAGTTAAATAGATTTTTTCAATCGAGTCCATATGAGTCATAAGTTTTGTGAGGGAGACAGTTGTTAGGTTAGCCGATTAAAGGGTTAATCAAGGAAAATGTCTGATGACTTTGTTTCTGAGCGTCTAACCCACACGCTGAAAAAAGAACGCGTCATGTAATTTATTTGGGAAAGTCTCGCCTAGTTTTAAAAGTGCTAACTGTGATGAATGCTAGTCCTCCCAAAAAGTCAGAAATCTTATCATGAGTTTATCTAAAACGTATAGCTATGTTTCCACCCAAAAGGGACAGGCGTCATGTCCTTGCTCTTGTGAGCGCTGATTAATACTGCTGATGACATTAAAAGTGGGAAGGGGATTCCGAGACAGCTTCGGCTAATTTTATTTCCTAATCATGATCCCATCTGGGTCGTGGAATAACAGGGCGGGGGACCGCTGGCGCCTCCAACTAACTTCGGGGAATTTGGTCTTGCCTATGGAACACTGCGTTTATTCAACAGATAACAGAAAGAATTAGTCACCTTGTGAATCCTTAGAAAATGACGACACCCATCCTTAGAAATAAGGCGTGCTGGTGGGGGGCCCTCCCACCACCACCACCGACAAAAACACCAAAACAAAACTCCTGCCTGAGTGAATCCGAACAGGGCTCTGAATTTCTGCAAAAGAATCTATTGAACTCTATTGAGATACTGAGATTCAATGGATCCGTTTATTTTTCTTTATCTGTGGCTTCTCTCGTGTTGCAGGCGGAAATGAAATCTGCTTTCAGACGGGTACGGTCAAAACAAATCGGAACTTGAAAGGTCCGAGTATTGGAAACTAATTTCATCGCCCGGGGCTGGGGGAGTGTCAGGCTGCGCGCGCGCGCGCCCGCGACCTCAGGCAGGTGCAGTACGGCGCCGGGCCGTGGGTCGCAGCAGCCTCCTGCGTGATTTTCTCAGAGTTTGCGCGCCCACAGGGACTTGGGACATCGGGTCTTCCTCTGGGAAAAATCACGCGCCACCACGCTGCGCCCCGGCCGACCTTCGCGCGCTGCGATTCCGAATAGGGACCGCGTGGAGTTAGGTTGGGCAAAGGCTGAGCGCGGATCAGCCCCCTCCAGTGGGGCAGGAGTCGCGAGCACAGGGGTCCCAGGTGGGGCGCCCAAGTGTCCTCCCTCGGCTCCACGAGGGGTCCTGGTCAGCCCTTTGGGAAAATCCGAGGGGTCTCTCGGCTTCTTGGCCTTTGCAGCTCCGGCTGTGGGTTCTTCCTGCGGAGCTGGAGGCCGCACGTGCTCCAAGTTACCCTATCCGGGTGTGCGGGGCTGCCGTCGGGGCGCGCGGCGGGGGTTTCACGGTGACCTTTGCCGAGGCTCAGAGTCTAAGCCAAGGCAACAGGGAATCTGTAGATAGCCTGAACTCGGAAATTAGCGCCAAAGCGAGGAACTGCGGCGGAGACATTAGCTCCTTGGGGGTGGCGAGGGGTACAGGCAGCTCCGCAACTCCCTGAAGGAGGGGGCCAAGTCCAGCAACGAGCTTGGAGACGTCAGGAGGGAAACTGTCAGCGCCCACCCTTCCATGCTGCAGGCCCCTCTTTGGACTTCACAGAAGGCCCCATCCCTGGCCCTC
>NW_007097626.1:2177-57860 GCF_000164805.1 Carlito syrichta
TGCTTGCAGTGACCTCGGGGATGTGTGTTTTTGCCTCGGTGGGACCCTCCGGGCCGCGGAGGGGGAGGAGGGGCGGAGGGGCCGGCCGGGCGGCCGGAGGGGGCTGCGGGCTTCGCGGGCCGAGGCGACGCGGGAAAAGGTCGCAACGGACTGGGTCAGAAAGCGTCGGGACGGCGCCGAGCCCGCTCGGATGGCCTTGAACTTGGGCGCCAGAGAGCGCGGGTCCCACCTGTGGGTGTTGGGCGGCCGCTCGCCCGTGCCTCAGAAAGTGAACCCCAGACGCGAGCAAAACTCACCAGCAAGGCCGCGGCCACCCCGAAGCTCCCCTCTAGTCCTCCCCACACGGTCTCACCGCCCCGCACCCCCGCGCCCCGGGGACCGAGAGGGAGCCCGGCAGGGGAAGGGGCGCACTTGACTTTTAGGCCCGCGATCCTGCTCGGGGCGGCTGTTCCTCCCGCGCCGCCGCCCCCTTCCTCCTCTCTCTCCCTCCTGACTCTCCCAGTCTCTTCCCGTCTTACTTTCTCTTCTTCCTCCTCCTCCTTTTCCTCTTCCTCTTCTTTACCTTCTTCTCTTCCTCCTTCTCCTCCTCTTCCTCCTCCTGCTCATCTCCCCTCCTCCTCCTCTTGCCCGTTCTTCCTCCCCCTTCCTCCTTTCCCTCCTCTTCTTCACCCCTTCTTCCTCTTCCTCCTCCTCCTCTTCATTCCCCGATTCCTGCTCTTCCTTGGCCCCTGTCCCCAGCTCTTTCACTCCTGGTCTCTCCTCTCTCTCCTTCCAGTCTCCCCTCTCCCCCTCCCTCCCAGCCTCTCTCTGTCTCTCCCTCCTGCCTCCATTCTCTGGTCCTTTCTGCTGCCTTCCTCCTGCTCTCTCCTCTGACTCCCCCATCGCCTCTCCCCCCGTTTCTGCCCTCTCCCCCACTCCCTCCCTGTGTCCCACTGTCTCCCCTCTCCTCCCTCCTCCACTCCTCTCCCCCCACTCCTCTCCCCCCTCCCCACAGGCCAACGTGTGTTATTTTATTTGTCTAGAGAGAGCCTATTTGTTCAGTGCTGTGTGGCCTCCTGGTCGCCTGCTTTAATGGGGGCCTTGAGCCTGGTTTCTGCAGCATTAGCATACAGCTGTCCGCTCCGCCGCCCGCTCACTTTATCCCAGCCTTATCATCACTTCTTCTCTCAACCAGAAAACAATCAACAGCTCCTGCACGCGGAGACTTTCCAGCCTGCTCGTCGCCTCTTGGCTGATGCTGGTTCGCCCAGCGCTCGCTCTCTTGCTCGCTCGCTCTCCCTGTCTCTCTCTCTCTCTCTCTCTCTGAGGGTAAATATTGATTGGCTGGCTTTACTTTTACCCTCCGTGGGGCTCCCTCCCCCCCCTCCTCTTTCCCTTTTCCCTGGCTTTCCTGTGCTAGGTACTCAAGTATCCTAAGACCACAAGGGGCCATTTCTGGAGAGGAGGGGCCTGCACCTCGTAGAAGCTGACCTTAGTCGGGAGGTCCTCGGGGCATCAGTAGGCAAGGCCACAGCCCATGATTTGGGAGATAAAACTTTGAAAAATCCACCTTGGTGTTTTCTTGTCGATGTTCTTTGCTCAAGACTGTGGAATTCCCAGATTCGGATTAGAGCCCAAGACGTCCCAGTTCAGCAGCAGGTGCTGAGACATGCAGGGCCTTGGTGTGTCCACTCATCTTGCGGAATGTGTGCTGCATGCAGCCCAGTCCAGATATTGGGCTCTTCAGAGCCCTTCCTGTCCAGGTTTCATCACCGGTCTTATTCTCCCAAAGCCTTAAAACTGCCAATTTCAGATGATAACCAACAACTCTTGAATTCCTCTTTTATTCTGAGGAAACCTGTTCTTTAGTGATCAAGTCAGGATAGATAGCCTAAAATTCTCAGATTCAGGAAATTACCCAATTTCTAAGTGTGGGACAAGGATTAAAACAATGCTATCCAATACACTATGTAGACTAAAATATATTCCAGATGTTTTCAAATCTGCTATGATGCTTACGGAGCTCCAAGACTACTTTTTAAAAGGCTGCAAAGGAAAACCACTATCGTCAAATTTATGCATGATTTGGTATTAAGGCTGACATTGCCATTGGGGGTCACTTTTATGTGACTAGAGGCTTTTTAATGCTAATACTTGGTCACAGAAGCCATAACTGTTGATCCTCAAACTGAAGTTGCTCTGTTAATCTCCATCCAAGGGTCCCAGGGCCTGACACAGAAACTCACTCCATTTGCTGATGAGTTTGACCTGGGCCCGCTGGGGAGAAAAGGACAAGGGAGGGGACTTGCCTGAGCCCATTCACTCACCAGCCCCTGAAATACAGCTCGTGTGCTGGGCCCGACTTCTGATAAGTGGACCAGCATTGACTGTTCCCCATTCAAGTGACACAGTGTGTACCATATGGCTGGTGCTGGGCCCGCCTCTGAAATGGCCCATGTGATTGTGGAAAGTGTACATGTGAAGGAATGAGTGGGGTTTATTGCTGATTTTGCCTGCCTTGGAAAAACCGGAGTCCCGTGTTCTGGAATAATTTATTTTTTGAGAAATTTAAAATAGCTTTCTAGTTCCAAATAAGTAAGAGAGTCTGCAGCAGGAAGTTTGCTAATGCGTGTGTAATTCTAAAGTGCCAGCTCTGGCCTTTCTTCTAGTAGCTGTGTGAGCCTTATGGTTGTGCCAACATTTGCGAAATGTTAACACAAATACAAAAAAGGACAAAAACTGGAATTGTGTTTATGAAAATCAATTTTAAGACTTGTTGGCAAAAAAAAAAAAGTGTCACACGATCTACTAAGAGACAGTCAAATAAATACATGAGAACAATCTAAGTTCCTATGATTATATTATTATTCCAGACCAATAGTTGTTCCTGCTAGCGCCCAATTCATGTTTTCTAGGGGGCAGTTACTTTACTTTTTTTTTTATTAAGAAAAAGAATTTCTGATTCACATTACAGATGATGTGTACCAGAGCCCCCAGTGCAAAGCAATAGTGTGAAGAGTCAAAGAAAATGAGCTAAATTAATGTCTGACCTCTATGCTGTAATTGAAAGCCTGTGTGCGGGTCCCCTGATCTTCCGGTTTTTGGGTGACTGTATTCTCCCGACCTGCAATTTGAAACAGAAGCACGGGGACAGTGGACAGCAGCCTGCTGTTCCGTAAGATCCTGGGTAATCAGTGCTTCCGATGTGAGACCACAACTTCCACTTCTCATCCGTTTGCTAATGTCCCTTTCTGGGCACATGGTTTTCTTTTTTATCACCCACAACTATTCCTGGGTAAACAGGGGAAGAACCAGCCAGATTGGTGGCAGAACATTCCAGGAGATTAGAGAGCGTCAGACCCAAGGCGAAAACAAGTTGCACACCATATGATCTCATTTTATTGCTAGAACGGATTGCTCTGCACATGCCTGGTGTTGGCAAAGCATCCCTGCCCCGGAATAAAGATGCGCGGCCGCGCGCCACCTACTGGAGCAACGGAAAACTACAGGCTCGAGTTGGGGCAGAAAGGACCCACAAACCACAGGGGCCTTCAGGGAACCTTTCTGTATCTAGAGAGCTCTTCTAGGAAGCAAGTGCATGGGACAGGCTAGATGATGCCTGGCCAGGCGTACATGGGCAGGTGGTAGCGGTTGTACTGCAGGTAGTCCAGCACGCGCTGCTCCATCAGGCTCTTGTAGATGGTTTCCCGGAAAACCCTCGTGAGGTACTTGCTGGGCTTCTCGCGCAGATTTATTTCCTCGTCCTCTATCTGGTAGGCCAGCTGCTCCATGGAAGGAAGGTGTTCCTCCTGGAAAACAGCAAGAGCCAGACGCCGGCGTTACCGGGACCCTGCCCAGGGACAGGCGTTTTGCTGTCGTGGACAAGACGTTGCTCAGCCTAATTCTTTAGCTTTGTCAAACATTCTTTTCCATTGTGGCAAAATAGACATAATGTAAGACTTACATTTTTTGAGTCAGAATCTTACTCTGTTGCCCTGGTTGGGGTGCAATGGTTCACAGCTCATGGCAGCCTCCACCTGCTGGGCTCAGATGATCCTTCTGTCTTGGCCTACCAAGTAACTGGGAATACAGGGGCATCCCACCACGCCTGGTTATATTTTAATTTATTGCAGAGACAAGGGCTCGCCAAGTTGCCCAGGCTGGTCTTGAACCCCTGGGCTCAGGCAATCCTCTTGCCTGCACCTCCCAAAGTGCTGAGATGACAAGCATGAACCTCTGTGCCCGGCAAAAATGTACTATTTTAGCCGTATTAAGTATATAGTTCAGAGGCATTAAGCACATTCACAATGTTGTGCAACTCTCACCACCATCCAACTCCAGAATGCATTTCATCTTTCCAAATGAAAACTCTGTCCCCATGAGATCCCCTCCCCCAGGCCCCGGCAAGTACCTTTCTGTTTTCCGCCCTCCTATGACTGTGACAACTCTGGAGAGCTTGTGGGAATGGAGTCACACAGTCTTTGCCTTATTTTGACTGGCTTACTACACTTACCATGATGTCCCAAGACTCACGAGGATAGTCATTTTAAATCCTTAATTTTCAGATAAAATTACCTGTAGATCAGGCTAGTTTTAAAAATAAGAAAAGGAAGCCGGGAACAATGGCACATGCCTGTAATCCTAGCACTTTGGGAGGCAGAGACGAGAGGACTGCCTGAGCTCAGGGGTTCAAGACCTGCCTGAGCAACATGGTAAGACCTCATCTCTGCAATAAATCATAAAATTAGCCAGGCATGGTGGTGCATGCCTGTGATTCCAGCTACTTGGAAGGCTGAGGCAGAAGGATTACCTGAGCCCAGCAGGTCAAGGCTGCGGTGGCCGTGAGCATGCCACTGCACTCCAGCCAGGGCAACAGTGTGAGACTCCTACTCAAAAAATAAAAAATAAAAAAATAAGAAAGGGAGTGAGCAAACACTTTTACTTGAAAACTCCCAGATGGTTTATTTTGCTTGGTGACCCTCCCCAGGAAATAAGATTTTAAAACCTGAGGATAAATTCTCAGGAAAGCCAAATGTCATGAATGTCTTCAAAGATGTGGTCGAGAGGGTGAAGCAATTCGAAGCTGAGACTCATATACTGTGTCTATCTATAGTAGAGAGTCTCCCAACATTTCATTAAAAGTTTCCAAAATAGAGACAAGCTGACAATTGTCCAGTGAACACCGCACACATCTGCCCAATTCCACACCCGCAGTCCACCACCTGCTGCCATCACAGCAGCCCTGGCCTCCGTGGGAGGCCTGTGAGGAAAGCACGTCCTGGGTCTGTGCTGCGCCTTCTGAACACGGTGAGCATGGTGACCCTTCCATTGCCCTACAGGAAGAGGCACATGGACTTCGATGGCATCTTTACTTTAAATTCCAATAAGGCTCTATATATTGAACAGAAAGAAAAAGCGAGTCCTTGCAGGGCTCATTCATGTGTGAGTGGGCAGGACGTGATTGTCACTTGGTTATTTAAGCAGGACATGCCTAAGATGGGAGCTGGGACAAGCCACCTGGAGAGAGGAGTCAGGGGAATTTGCAGGGACTTCCATCTAACCCAGCTCCACAGAGGCGGTGACAGGGAAGGGCCATGGTGCCTACCAATAAAGACGTGGTGCTGGGAACTCAGTGCCACCAACACATGCCCATGGATATATTCGTATATTCTCCAGTGTACACGAGGCAGGTGCTTTCTCCCTTACTTTTTTCCGGAGAATTGTACCAAACCAGCATAAAACAATGAATTATATTATAGAAGATGTGGGGCTCATCCTTCTCACAGGACATATTAGCGATCAACTCTCCTCTTATAATGCCACATACCACGTGATCTTTTGTGTCTGTCTTTTTTCACTTAGCATAATATTTTGTTTTTCATAATCTTCTGAAAGTTCCTTTCCTAATTTTATTTATTATTTAAAATTTTATTTTTAATTGATAAGTAATAATTATATTTATTTATGGGATACAAGGTGATTTTATAATACATGTATACATTTTGAAATTATTACATCAGGCTAGTTAACATATCTCCATCACTTCACATACTTACTTCTTTGTGGCGAGAACATGTAAAATCTATTCTTTTAGCAATTCTGAAATAAACATTATTTAACTACAGTCACCAGTGCTGCCCAATAAAATCATTAAGACTTATTCCTTCTGTCTAAATGGAACTTTGTAGCCTCTGAAAAACATTCTCTCCCCCCGCAAAACCACCCACTCAAGCTCCAGCACCCTTAGCAACCACCATTCTACTCTCTACTTTTATGTGTTTGACTTTTTTAAATTCCATATTAAGTGAGACTGTGCGGTATTTGTCTTTCCATGCCTGGCTTACTTCACTTAGCATAACATCCTCCAGATTAATCTATAGTGTCCATATCCATATGACAGAATTTCCTTCTTTCTTAAGGCTGCATACCATCCCATTGTGTGTCCGTGCCACGGTTTCTTAGTCCCTTCATCTGCGGATAGACACTCAGGTTGTTGCCATGTCTTGGCTAGTATGAATAGCGCTTCAGTGAACCCAGAATCGCAGAGATCTCTTTGACATACCATTTCGGTTCCTTTGGCTATATACCCAGAAGTTCTATTTTTAGAACTTCTTTTGAGGAATTGCCATACTGCTTTTTTAAATGGCTGAACCAATCTACATCTCAACAGTGTACAAGATTTCCCTTTTTCTCCACATCCTCCACAACACTTATCTTTCATCTTTTTGGTAATAGCCATTCTAACAGATGTGAGGTGGCATCTTGTTGTGGTTTTAATTTGCATTTCCCTGATGATTAGTGATGTTGATTTTTAAAATATATCTGTTGGCCATTTGTACAGAAATCCTCATTTAACGTGGTTGATAGAAAATGTGACTTTAAGTGAAACAATGTATAAAGAAACCAACTTACTACAGCCTGGCTGATATAAACAAGAGTGAAGTTCCTAAGGCATATTTCTCGTAACAAAACATCATCAAACTTTTAAATAAGGACTCAAAACACTTCTAATATTAAACACTGAAATAACTGTGAGCTTACCCATATTTAAGAAAGATAAAAACAAGTAAGATAATTATTTGCCCAATTATTCCAGTTCAGGGTCATGGGTGACCAGGGCCCCTCCCAGCAGTTCAGGGTGCAAGATGGGAACCCACCCTGGACAGGACGCCATCCCATCAAAGGGTGCACTCACATTCACAGCCATACTCATTCCCACCAGGACAATTTAGTCACACCAATTAACTGAAAGGGCACAACTTTGGAATGTGGGAGAAAATCAGAGTACTCAGAGAACACCCCTAACCCACACAGGCGTGGGGTGGATATGCAAACTCCACACAAACAGAGGCCCTGCCAGGAGTGACTTCCTTTCCTCATCAACATTATAATGAAGGGATATTGAACAACAGGAGGCAATTTGATGACTTACTGTTTGCCTTCTTCTGAGAAATGTTTACTCAGATCCTTTGCCCATTTTAAAAGCAGGTTATTGGTTTTCTTGTTAGTGAGTTGAGTTCCTTATATACTTTGGATATTAGCTCCTTATCAGACATATGATTTGTGAATATTTTCTCCCAATCTGTGGGTTGTCTCTTCACTCTGTTCATTGTTTCCTCTGCTTCTTAATTTGATGTAGGCACATTTTTCCATTTTCACTTTTGTTGCCTGTGCTTTTGGTATCACATCCAAAAAATTCTTTCCAAGACAATGTCAAAAAGTATTTCTCTTATGTTTTCTTCTGGGAGCATTAGGTTTATGTTTAAGTCTGTAATTCATTTTGAATTGATTTTTGAACATGGGGGAAAAGAAGGACCTGATCTCATTCTTCTACATATGGATATTCAGTTTTCTCCACATCATTTATTGAAGGGATTGTCTTTTCCCTATTGTGTATTATTGGCATATTTGTCAAAAATCAATGAACTTTAAATGCGTGGGTTTATTTCTGGCTCTCTATTCTGTTCCATTGGTCAATGTATCTGGTTTTATGTCAGTACCAAGCTGTTTTGATTCCTACAGTTTTGAGGAAAAAAAAAAGTGAAATCAGGAAGTGTAATGTCTCCAGCTTTGTTCTTCTTTCTCAAGATTGCATTGACTATTTGGGGTCTTTTGTGGTTCCATATGATTTTTAGGATTTTTCCTATTTCTGTGAAAAATGACATTGCAATTTTGATAGGGATTGCATTGAATCTGTAGAACACTGTGGGTAGTATGGACATTTTAACAATATTAATTTTTCCAATCCATGAACATAGGATATCTTTCCATTGATCTGTGTTGTCTTCAATTTCTTTCACCAATGTTTTATAACTTTAAGCACATAGATCTTTTAATTCTTTGGTTGAATTTACTCCTAAGTGTTTTCTTAAGGCGACTGTAAATGGGATTGTTTTCTTAATTTTTTTCAGGTAGTTCATTGTTAGTGTACAGAAATCAGTAGCATTTGTTAATTTTATATTCTACAACTTAACTTATTCATTGATCAGTTCTTACAGATTTTTGGTGGAATCTTTAAGGATTTTATGTATATAAGATCATTTTATCAGCAAACAGGTGACAATTTCACCTCTTCTTTTCCTGTTTGGATGCCTTTGTCCCTTTGTTTATCTTACTTACTTGCTCTTGCCAGAACTTCTTGTCCTATGTTAAATAGAAGTGGTGAGGCTGGATGAATTATTCCTGATATTAGAGAAAAAGTTTTCAATTTTTCCGTTGACTATGATGTTAGCTGTGGGCTTTGTTTTGTTGAGGAATGTTTCTTTTTACCTAATTTGTAGAGAGGTTGGTTTTTTTTTTTTCTGTCATGAAAGGATGTGAATTTTATTAAATGCCTTCTCTGCCCTTCTAGCATAATGTTGTAAGATTTATCTACTTTATAGAATGAATACTATCCCATTGTGTGGCTAGACCATATTTGTTTATCTATTGATCTGCTTACAGACATGCAGGTTGTTTCTTCCATCCGGCTATTCTAAATGGTGCTAGGAGTGCAATTGCTGGGTCATATGGAAATTCTGGGTGTAACTTTTTGAGGAAATGTTGAACAACTTTCTATGGCAGTTACACAGTTTTATATTCCCACCAGTAATGCAGGGGTTCCAATTTTTTTCACAGCCTCACCAACACTTATTTTCCCCTTATGTCTTTTTATCATCATCCTACTAGGTGGAAGGTGGTATCTCATTTCCCTAGTAAGCATCTTAAATTGATTTACTTCTGGACTCTTAAGTTTTATTCCACTGATCTATCTATATGTCTGTTCTCAAGCAAATAGCACACTGTCTTGGCTACTGTTGTTTTGCAAGTTTTGAAATCAGAAAATAGGGGTTTTTCAACTTTGTTCTTTCTCCTCTCTCCCCCAGATAGTTTTGGGTATTTGGAGTCCCTTCCATTTCTATATGAACTTGGGATTTGCATTTCTATTAAAAAATGCCCTTGGGCTTTTAATAGTATTGCACTGAATTCATAGACTATTCTGGGTGATATTGCCATTCTAACAATATGAAGTCATCAGATGCATGAACGCAGATATCTTTCCATTTATTTAGATAGTCTTTAATTTCTTTCTGAAATGTTATGTAGTTTTCAGTGTACTGAGATCAATATGGGCATATTACATAGGCATTTATAGCTAGAAATTTCCCCCTGAAAACTGTCTTCTTTGCATCTCATATACTTTCTTCATTTTCATTCTTTAAGTATTTCTAATATCCCTTTTGATTTTTTCTTTGACCCAATGGTTGCTTAATAATGTGTTAATTAAAAATTTGTGAATTCTTCCAATTTTCCTTCTTTTATTGATTTCCAGCTTCATTCTACTGTGGTTGGAGAATATACTTCGTATGATTTAAAATTATTTTTTTTTTTAGTTGGAGTCTCACTCTGTCATCCAGGCTGAAGTGCAGTGGTACACTCACGGCCACCCCAGTGTCAACCTGCTAGACTCCAGCGATCCTTCTACCTTAGCCTTCCAAGTAACCGAAACTACAGGCGCACACTACCACACCCAGCTAATTTTTTTTTTGGTAGGTACGAAGTCTCGCCAAGTTGCCTGGGCTGTTCTCGAACCCCTGGGATCAGGCAATCCTCTCACCTCGACCCCTGATTTAAATATTTTAATGATTGTCATCACTTGTTTTTGGGCCTCGCCCATGCCCTATCCTGGAGAATGTTCTGTGTGTACTTGAGAAGAGTCAGCATCTCCTGCTGAGAGGAGTACTGTGGACATGACTGCTAGGTCCAGTTGGCCTATAGTGTTGTTGAAATCCCCTATTTCCTTAATGATAGTCTATCTGGTTATTTCATGTAATGCTGACAGTGGAATATTGAGGTCCAATTATTATTTTAGAAGTATCTATTTCTTCCTTCAATTATGTTAACTTCTGCTTTATATATTTTGGGTTTCTGCTGTTAAGTGCGAATAGGTTATAAGTGTTATCTCTTTCTTAAAGGATTTTGAAAGATCATTTTGACTACACAAAATTTCACTTTGGTCAGTGACTGACTGACTTTAGGCACAGTCTAAATGCAGCTCCAGTGAATATATAATCTGTTCCTCACTTTACTTCCACAAAAGGATTTGAGATGTCTTGTAATGAGCTTTTTAAAATAAATGATATATAGATTTCAGATGACTTCTAATAGCAGTCATAGATAATAGTCTTTTATTCCTTTGTTCACCTGTGGAGAGAGAGGAAAACTGATTTCCCAAGCTCTAGGACATCACAGCTAATGGGAATGAACTTCTGTACTTCCCTGAAGACAAGTTCGAAAATGAAATGAAATGAGCTACAGCATTGGAATATTTTTAAAGTTGTCATTATGGGTACATAATAGTGTACATACTTATGGAGTTCATGTGATATTTCTGATACAGGCATACAAAGTATAATAATCATATCAGGGTAACTGGGGTATCCATCACCTCAAGAATATATCATTCCTTTGTGCTAGGAACATTCCAGTTCCACTCTCTTAGTTATTTTGAAATATACATAAAGTAATATTAACTGTGGTCATCCTGCTGTGCTACTGAGCACTAGCTCTCATTCATTCCATCTACCTGTATTTTTGTACTCATGAACTACCTCTACTTTGTTCCTCTCTTCCCAATACCCTTCCCATCATTCTACTCCCCATCTCCATGGCTGAACAATGTTCCATTGTGCATGGATGCCACATTCTCTTACTCCCTGCGTCTGCTGCCGAACACAGGTTGACTCCATATCTTGGTTGAGATGAACAAGGCTGCGATGACTGTGAGGGTGCAAAATACTGCTTCAACATACTGATGGCCTTCACTTTGGATAAATCCCCAGAAGTGGGGTCACTGGTCATATGATAGTTCTATCTTTAGATTCATGAGAAATCTCTGTGCTGTTCTCAATGGTGACTGTACACTTCACATTCCCACCAACAGTAGGTGAGTGTTCCCTCTCTCCACAGCCTCCCGATTGCCTGTCTTTTGGACATAAGCCATTTTAACTGGGGTGAGCTGACACCTCACAGTGGCTTTGATTTGTGATGTTGAGCATTTTTTCATATACCTGTTGGCCATGTGTACATCGTTTCAATATCTGAGAAAAGAAATTACTATTATCCTTGAGTACAGGCTATCCATCTTATGTTCCTAGTGCTAGACTCATAGACGAACTTCCTGCAAGGCTCTCGGTTCCACTGCCAGCCACCTCCACTGTGTTCCCCCAACTGTGGCTGTGGTGGCCAGCACCTGAACCACCCTTCTGTGCCACTGCACACCCCCTGTAGCCACCCCCCACCCTCCAGCTCTCTGGGGCAGAACAGCTGGCCCCTGAGGATTTGAGGACCTGCCGGAGGCCACATGGTGTAGTCCTGCTGAGTTGGCCTAGACACAGTTCTGTGCACCGCCTCTTCCTGTGGCCTTTCCTGTTTAACAAATGAAAATGCTGAGAACAGAACATCTTCCCCACAGAGGTTTCTCTTTCAGAAGTTTTGCTTTCTGAAAATCTAGAGAATCCACAAGAATGAATGGGGGCCTTCAGTGTGTCTTTGGAAAATGTCCATGGACACTTAGGGTCTGCTGACTGGGCCTGTTTTCCACCGAGTTTGTGCGCAACTGACCAGTCCACAGCAAGTGTCAGTTCATGGTTAAGAGTCTGCGGGTTTCAGTGAGGAGCCGAACTGATGGATACCTTGGGCTTGGTGGCTTACTTGGAAAGATGGAGCGAAAGCGTCCCTTTTAAAACCCCTTGGCTCCATGCAGGTGCTGGCTGAGGAGTTCAGATCTGGTGTTCAGAAAGATTCGGGTGTGGAGTTCTGATGGGATCACTAGGAAACAATTGAATGTTTGCCACGGGGGCTGCCGTGAGCTGCCGCTGACATTCTGAGGGGAGGGAGGTGTTGAGGCATTGAGTAGAGTTTGGGGAGCACCAGGCTTACAGCTCGGTTCAGATTTCCATGTGAGCTGACCCCTTAAGAGTCCAGGAAGGATACAGGGGTACTCTGACCATCTAGACGTCCCTGTGGGTAAGTCCCGCAGCGCCAATGTCTGCACACAGCCATTACCTCCCTCCTCTTCCCTAGACTTCATTCACCTGCCTGGACCCTAAAGATATTTCTGTTTGGTGTAAACTTTAAACCCGTATTTCCCAATCAGAGCCCGCTTCAGATTAGTGAATTGTTCACAATTTCCAGCTAGGACCCCAGGAGAAAAACCAAAAGTGGGGGAGGCCAGATGAGGAGAAGGTACTGGGATGTGCAGTTGAGTCCCACATGGCTTTGCCATCTACAGGGGCAACTCTTGCATCTGCATGGTCACTTCCACTTGAGAGCACCACAGGTCTGGCAGGTGCCTGTGGGGGAAAACGACTGTATTGGACAGCATACTGGAGATCACGTGCCCATTCCCCACTATAGTCTAGCCTCACTCCATCATAACAAAACATGTAGTTGGGCCTGTGTTCCCTGCTTTGGGTGAGAGACCCTTGAGCTTGAAGCTCACTGGCCATGGCTAGCTGTGTCACCATGGAAAATTATTTAAAGTCACCAAGCTTTGGCTTCTCACTGATAAAGTCCACATGTAATAGTCGAGCCTTCCCTGGCCTCGGAGGGTTCTTGTTTGATGAAGTGAGGCTAGATTGCAATGGGGACTGGGCATGTGATCTCTGATGTGCTGTCCAATACGGTCACTTTCTCCATGGGCACCTGCCTGGCTAGTGGTGTTCTCAAGTGGAAGTGACCGTGGAGGTGCAAGAGTTGCCCCTATAGATGGTAAAGTGAGGTAGAAGCTAACCCGGGCTCCAGCCCTTGTCTGAGTGAGGCCAGGTGGGGCTAGGGTAGACACTCACCTGCCCTCTGGGCACAGACCTCACTTTCCATGACTCTGCCAAGGACTTCAGTATCAAAAGAAATCTTAAAGTTTCACAAATACCCCACTATTTACATGGTAGAGTCACATTTCTGATTTCTGGTGGAGACTTGGGGATATGAGGCCTAACTTCTAATTAATTCACTATCACTTTGAGAAAGAAGTTTCAATTATAAGAGGAGTATGCTTTGACCTTGGGATGACATCCCTTTACATCTTTAAAGCAATATGCACCCAAATGCTCAGCAAATGGCTGGTAGATATAGACAGACACTAAAGGGGTGAGCCTTCGTTCTGGAGGACGGGTAAACACGACTTGGATCCCATTTGCAGCCAACCATGAAGACGCAGTTCCTTATAAAAAGGGAAGAAAAATGTGGCCCCACACGAAGATTTAAATGAAATCAATTTCCCTGAACCATCACCATGTATGTCCTCATACACCAGTGTTTGCTTGTATGAAGTACAGTTGGGTTAAAAAGTAAAAGCACCACATGGCATGTGGGAAAAAGGCCAAATGATCAACAACTCTCAGCTGCTTGTAATTTGCAGGGACTAACCCACACGTCCGCGAATCACGCTTACCTCCTTGGAGGCTAGGATCTGGCGCAGCTCTTTTCTGAGATCAATAAAACGATCATGGAAGATGGCCATGCACCACGGCTCCGTGAAGTAGCTAGTGAAGAGAGAAGACATTCGGTGAGCCGGCGACGCGCTCATTACCACTAATCAAGTATTTACCTGCTTTTTTTTGCCTTTATAAATTACAGTCCTGGCCCCATTGCAATCGTTTGCTCATAAAATGCCTTGTGGAACAGCCTGGCCAATCAATGTTTTAAATGGATGTTCCTGCGGTAAGGCCAGGTTCCATAATTACATTTAAAGTGGTTTAATTCAGAGCTGGGGCAAGACCCAGCGAAGAATCCTGATTTTATCAGAATTTAAAAGCCTGAAGACTTGTAAAGAACGGTGTCTCCATTATCTGCCCTCGTTTGAGAAAAACAGATTGCAAGATTAACTGAACTGCTGCATAAACAAATTAAATTTGGGTAGACAATAACACAAATGTTGTTCATCATTAAGGTTTCTGGATTAATAAAGACCAGAAAAACAGGCTGCCTTGGTGTCGCAACATGGTCTTCACGCAGTTGTGCTGATGCTTAATTGAGTCTCTTGCAGGAGAGGTGGTGATTATATTGGCTAACTTCTCCCTGAAAACTGAACACATGCTTTCTTACATGGAAAACTATAAGGCTGTCTTGTATTTACAGATGATTGCTGAAAATGTGGATGTTCTTGGAACAATCAAGAACACATTTGGTATTTTCACTCTTACTTTATTTAACGGTAAGTGTGTTGGAACAGGAGATGACTTCCACAGGGTCCGAGCCACGTCGCTTAGGTGGCTTTACTTTCCTCTGGATGTCAATTTGCTGTTCCTGCTATAGGTAGTAGGTATCATGTGTGTACACAGGGAAAGAAAAAAACGATGCCCCCATGCAGATGAGCACCTTCTGTTTTCTGAGACTTAAAGTTAGTTCTTAGGGATGGAGGTAAAGAGTTCAGGGACCACTGAGGCATTGGAGGACAAATACAATGACAAGAGTCAGTGTGGCACTCAGCTATATCGGTCACTGCCTATTCCCTATCCACTTGGCCAGAATATGACAGAAACTCCTGTTAATTGGCTATCTTGTTGTTCAGGTCATATATTCATCCAACTATCAACACGCTGCCTTTCCTCAATGGCTGACATCTGCCATGTGTGTTTCCTGGCACCGTCAGACGTTCCCACCCTTCTGGTTTTGGGGGTCTCCAGCCACATCGTCCAGGTGATCTGGTCTCCTGACCTCTTGTTCTCGGCTTCCCTCACCTCCAGCATGGCCCTGTCCCAACAACCCAGGCACTGCCTGGTAGTCTTCCATGCCCAGTGCCTGTCCATAACTGGCTTTGTCATCCACTCCAGAGAGGGAGTTCTGCGGAAACCCACTGCCATGAGGGACACATGAGGGTGCCTGTCTCGTGTGCTGGCCACCATCCAAACCCTGCATTCCTGCAGCCTGTCACTCAGAGCAGTCTCACTACCCTAAACGTCCTCTGTGCTCCACCTGTCCACCCCTCTTCATCCCTCCCTCTGAATACCTGGTGAATAAACTTTTGAAGAAATTGAATCATATTAGAGAAGTGGGAACTATGTAACCATTTTTATAAAGTATTTTAAAAATCCTACAGTGTTCAGTGTTTATTTCAAAAATAGAGTTGTGTCCTCCCAAGAACAAAACACTGTATACCAAACCTGCCAGCAGCTCCCAGAACACATGGATGTGTGACTTGGGTCATGGACTCTGCGTCCCCACAGCAGCTGGCCCAGGTGAGAACTTGGGACCCTGGCTCCCGGAAAATTCCTGCATACTGAGGGCAGGGCTCAGACTCAAGCTGCTGTTCCCTCTTCACCAAAGAGAGCTACTGCTGCCCAATTGAGGGTGGTTGAGGGGGCCAAGGTGGCCCGGATCCCTGGGGCCTCCTACTGTCATCCCATAGCAGTAATGTGGCAGCTTTCATCTGAGCTTTTAAAAGCTCAAATGTAACCAATCTCACTTTGCAATTGATTATAACACTGAGTCGAAGGAAGATTATTTTCTTTTGATAAGAATGTTAGCCCATCACAGCAACTTGGATGGATTTAGAGTTTATAATTCTGTGCTCTATCACAGAAACAAAGAACTGAGTCCCACATGTTCTTACTCATAAGCAAACCCCGAACATTTACCATAATACTATAAGAAAGAATGGCAGGATACTGCTGGGGCTGGGGGAGAACACATAACATCAATAAGGGTATCTGATCTCAAACCAGGCAAAGTGGGGACCAAAGGGAGACCCAAACTTTACCTGTACAATGTCCACTTGTATACCTAATCCTGAATTGTACCTCACATCTTTAAAATAATAAAAGAATGTTAGTTCAGCAATCCCACTTCTGGGAATATACCCACAGGAACATAAGTCACTCTACCAAGAAGCCACTTGCACATGTGTGTTCACTATAGTACTATGCACAACAGCAAAAACATGGGACCAACCCAGATGCCTGTCAGTGGTGGACTGGGTAAAGAAAATGTGGTACGTATACGTAATGGAATATTACACAGCCATAAGGAAGGACAAAATCATGCATGACTTTGAAGCAACATGGATACAACTGGAGACAATCATTCTAAGTGAACAATCACAGAAACAAAGAACTCATACGCGGGCCCTAAACATTGGGTGCACGTGAGCACAAAGGTGAAAACTATACTGGGTACTACTAGCAGGGGGAAGGAGGGGGAATAGAGGGCATACAACCAACTGTTGGGTACCATGTCCACTACTGGGGGAGAGAGGGCTTGCTAGAAGCCCAAACCTCAGCTACATGCAGTTGCTTATGTAGCAAGTCCTCACATGGACCCTGCAAGCTCTGCTTTAAGAAGAGTTTGAGGTCTCCCCTCACCTCCAAAGTGGATGGCCTCTGACTTTACTCTGCTCTCTCTCCCTGGGAAGGAGAGGCACATCCAGATACCTGAAAAGCCAGGCAGGTTTCTTCCCACACCATCAGCCACCCAGGGCTGGGGCACCAGCAGCATCAGTGACGAGTTTGGGGACATTCACATTTCCACGGATATTGTGAACTTAAAAAACAATAAACATGAACTTTTTTCCAATTCATATTCAAAAGGGGAAGTCTACTAGGAGCCACTAAGTGACCCACATGACTGGTTATCTAGAAATCTCTGGGAGAGAGGGTCAGGTGAGAACATGGTGACAGTGGGTTTTTAAGTAGCTGTGTGTATTTGGGTGTTAACACCGCAAACACCATTTCTACATGGCTGCGAGAAAAGTCACACAAAGTCCCCAGCCCTAAGCAGAAGATACGACTGTCTGTTCATTCTGCCAATGGCCAGCCTGGTTTATTTGGAAGAACTTAAATTCTCTACCACCTTTGCAATTAATACACTTTGCTAAGAAGCCCCAGGAAATGTCGACTGCTGGAAGTGAATTATCCATTTCTGGTCGATATGGTCCAATCATTAGGCAATGGATCAGACTCTCCCGAGCCCATCCTCACCTGGACAACAGGCTGTTTTATTGACAGACTCGTATAAACTGGGTAGGGATCTGGAAATGGGTTCAGCCACTGGTTACACTGAAGGCTAAGTCAAGAGAGCGACATACAGAAGCAGCTGTGGGAAAGGGAACAACATGTCTATGGGACAGAGATGAGGGTCAAGGGTGTCCCTAAAGGCCTGGCTCTTTACTCCTATGCCAAAGTTGTTCTGGCAGACAGGCAGGAAGGAGCACTGGAAGCCAGGCTGAGTCACAGCACATGTCACAGCACCCTTGTGTCACAGCACCTGTATGTCCCAATACCCACATTTTTCAGCACCCGTGTGGCCCAGCACCTGTCACAGCACCCACATTTCCTGGCACATGTGTGTCTCAGCTCCCATGTGTCACAGCACCCAGTGTCCCAGGATCCCTGTGTCACCATACCCACATGACTCCACTGGGGGCTGCTCTCCTGTGCAGTAGGCTGCAAAAAAAAAGGCAGCAGGGGTAGAAGAAATGTATTTCTTTTTCTCAAGTTTTTAAAAATGAAAAGCATTCTACTTTTCTCTTAGTGTGATAACAGCTAGTTTTTGCTGTTGGAGCTGTTGGGAAGATCCTCAGTTGCCACTGCCCCCTGCATGGGGGTCTGCTCGAGCTAGAAACCCAAGGGTCACCTTTTCCCCAGGTGGGCATGGTGGCGTGGTAGCCTGTGGTCTCCTTGGACAATGATGATGTCACTTGTGCATGTCCTTCCCATACGAACAGCACCCAGGGTTCACAGTGGAGGGCAGACTATCTACCCGAGATGCCTTAGTGGGGCCTGCTCGGTAATGGGTTCCCTGTCTCATGATGCCAGGGAAAGCATGGGGCCAGTCTCTCTTCCCGGTGCCCCACCACTTGTCTGTGCACCATTTACATTCAACCTGCAGGTTCAGGAAGTAACAAACGTCACCACAGCAGATGGATGTCCGAGGCCAGGATGACCTACAGATGAGCCTGCTTTGGCCTGAGCAACTTCAGAATTTGGATTTCAGGCCTCTAAAAATTCCGATTAGGCATTGTTAGGCGGCTGCAGTCAGCTGGTTGCCAGGATGCCCTCTGGGGTTTGTTCTAGTTACACCATCAGCCTGGCAGCATTGCCCATCTACACGGGCCACAACAGGTGTCTGTGTGCCAAGCCTGGCTGAGAGGGTTGGGTGAGATGGAGGCAGGACTGTCCAAACGTCTCCTGAAGCCACTGCCCCACGTCCTATTCCCATCTGGTATGTGTGCTAAGAACACCAGAGCTACGTCCTATCCTCCTTTCTTTTTCTTCCCATCTATCCATTTATCCATCTGTCTACCCATCTACCCATCCACCCGTTCACTCATCCACCCATCCATCCGTTCACTCATTCACCATCCACCCATCCACGCATGCATGCCTGCATCCATCCACTTACCCATCTATCCACCCACCTTCTCGTCCATCCATCCATCCATCCACTCACCCACCCACCCATCCACTCACCCACCCACCCATCCACTCATCCACCTGCCCATCCATCCATCCATCCATCCATCCATCCATCCATCCATCCATCCATCCATCCATCCAATGTACCCACTCATCTACCCCATCCATCCACCCACCCACACACGCATGCATCCATCCACTCATTCACCCGTTCATCCATTCATCCATCCATCCAAACTGATCAATGAAGTCTTTCTAATCCCTGTTTCTTTATGTACAATGGCCACTTGTCTCTGGTTCTCTGCTCTCTGATGCCTTACTCCACCCCTCAACGAGCACTCATTCCTTCCCTGAACTTCCCTGAAGACTTTTCTCCCTCTCTTCTCTGTCCTAGGTGTCTTTCTGATATTTATTTTCTGACATCAGTGGCTGCAATATGGCAAGGAAAGGGAAGGCCTAGGGTAGCCATTCTTTGCCATTAATCAGTTATGGCCATGATATCTGTGTCCAACACTGTGCGGGGCATGGCGAAGGGGGGCGGGTCCCGGCCCCCAAAAGTACACATATGGAGGTGAGGTGGGAGTGTTGAGGCAACTTACAACAGTGCAGCATGGCGGGGGCTGCAGAGAGCACACTCTGGGAATGCTGGGGGCTAGAGTATGGCTCAGCCAGGAATGACACTGTGGCTGTCTTGACCTCAGATCTGTGTCCTTTCTGTAGCTACACCTCTAGGTCTGCCTCTCTCGGGCTAGTGTTTGCCAAACTTGTCACTTGGGAATCATCTTTTTTGTGACTACTTTACTGATTACTTCCAAACTTTTATTTAAAAACATTTGTCTTTAGAGATGGGGTCTTGCTCTGTCACCCAGGCTGGGGTGCAGTGGTGTGATCACAGCTCATTGCAGCCAAGAACTCCCGGGCTCAAGCAATCCTCCCACCTCAGCCTCCCGAGTAGCTGGGACCAGAGATGTATGCCACCATGCCCGGCAACTTTTTAAATTTTCTATATTTTTAGAGACAGGGTTTTGCCATGTTGTGCAGGCTGGTCTCAAACTCCTGACCTCAAGCCATCTTCCTATCTCAGCCTCTCAAAGCACTGAGATCACAGACGTGAGCCACTGAGCCTGGCCCAACGTTTTCTTTACATCAATTTGCCTTAAAAACAAAAAACAAAAAAACAGAAATAATTACTTTTGTCTTGTCCTAAGCAGTAATCTATGGAATTTCAGGTTTGATGTGCTTGTTATATATTTTTTCTATGCCTATTTAAGTTGATCCATCACTAGTGAGACAAGTGGCTGTGCTGCCTACATTCGTTTGCACTTCACCCAGTGGGTGCTTACTCCACTCAGGGACATGCCATTTTCTGTTATTTCCTTATGCTGGAGATGCTACTGCATTCATTTGGGGACACAAACCCACAGACACTGTTGTAAAGCATTTCTAGGCATTATCTCACTTCATCCTAATTCCAATCCTCTAAAGTGAGACTTGCTGGCCCATTTCACAGATGAAGAATAGATTCAGAGAGGTTAAGTGACTTGCCCAAGGTCACACAGCTAATGAGTGGCTGAACTGGGTCTCACCCATAATTCTGCATGAGTCCCACTCTGAACAACTGTGCAACAAAATCTCGCCTCCTTATACCTATTCCTGAGTCTTTCTAGCAATTCTCTTAATCACTCCAATGTCCTTGGTATCCCCTCCATCGGCTAGGATTAGGTTTGATTGCAATTGCAGAAAATTTCAGAGTAACTGTGGCTTTGCATGTAAAGAAAGTGTGGCAGGGGTGGGGGGGGCAGGGTCCAGGGCTGGCATGGTGGTTCCACGGACATCAGAATCCAGTACCATGTGCAGAGGCCTTGGCCTCATGATACAAAATGGCCGCTGAATTCCAGTCATTATATACATGCTCTGGATTGAAGAAAGGGGAAAAAGACAGCCCTTCTCCTTTCTTCTAAGAGGAGTTTCTAGAATTTTCGCAAAGTTATATTTTCCTGACCAACAGTTTGTAACATGGCTTCCTTGGTCACAGGGGAGGCTAGAAATCACTGTCATTTATGTTTGGTGTGATGTAGTGCCCTATAAGTCAGAATTCTGTTTCTAAAAGAGAGAATGAATTCTGTGTCTGCTGTAATACCCAACAGACGAGATAGCATCTGCTTTTTAACAAAAATCTTTCCTTAAAATTAAATTTATAAAATTGGGAGAATGTTTTTAGTTGATGCCTCATGAGCTAGATAGAACAAATCTCTCACTCTAGATTCCAGCTGCCCCAAATTAAATATTCTAAGAAAAAAAACCCCACAAAACATTTTTCCATATGTGATGGCCACCTCCAAGCCAGTGAGAAAGTCCCAGTGTCCTGGGAGTCCACATGTCCCCATCCAGCCCTACTTGGTTCAAATGCAGAGAGTGGGGGGGGGGTACTAGATTCACACTTTCATCCATTCAGACCATTAGGATGGATAAGGTCACCTTATTGTGCTCATGAAAGAACATGGATTTGTGCATTTCAATTCAATATTCAAAAACAAGAGCAAGAACGAGTAAGTATTTCTAGTGAACCCCAGGTCAGCTTGGAAATGAGATTCCACGTTTCTGGAAGTAGTGGCGTTTACTCTGGAATGCCATAATTACATAAACCAGACAGAGCCCTGAGACTCTGTGGGAAAAAAATCCTAAAACCGAAATGGAAGCGAGATTGCAAATGTTTTCTTGAGTTCAACCTGAGTTTGCCAGAACCTGTATCTTCCGTTTTTTATTGCTTTGAGGCAGATCTAGCCATGTAAGATTGATGATTTTGAAAGCAAACCCAACTAGTGATTGATAACCAGTTGTAACTGTCACTTGCTAAGATCTACATAAACGGAAAAACAAGTATCCTCAGAATATAATTTGGCTATGGTTTCATTGTATAGTCTAGAATGGGCCTCCGATGTTTACTGCTCTACAGAAAAACGGATTACGATATACTAGCACTGAGACCAAAATTCTAAACTTTGGCAGAAATCAGCTATCTTCTGAATGGTTTGTAAAAATCCCCTCCCTGTGCTACTGAGGGGGCGTTGAGTCAATGACCCTGGTATTCCTGGGAGCCCTGAAGCTAACCTGGCTAAAGCCGGGTGTCTCTCGTGCTCTGGGCCCCAGCCTGGCTGCTTTGGGAACCACTGCTTTGCCCATCCTTCTGCAGGAAGCCACTGTAGCTGGCATGGTTGATGTGTCTGTGAGCCGAACACACCAAGATGTCGCCGGAGAAATCCTGACCTGCCCGCAGGCCCCACTGTCCCCCTGCTGAGGGGTAACAGTCACGCTCTCTCACAAGCACAAGTTTTTCCTTAGGATCCTTGGTGTCTGGAAGGGTGTGGAACCCCAACCTTCCATGCTTGGATTACAGCGTGCCTGCTGTGGATGGGACCATCAACTCCCTGCCATCCTTGCAACCAGAGTTTTCATTTTCAGAGATAACACTTTTGGAGAATTATCCAAAACATCTGTCTGTCGTCCATTTGATTTTCTGAACCCTGGATACCCATCCCAGGAAGAATTCACCTTAGAAGATGGAATATGCTAATTCATGAACCTTGCGAGTCCAGCCATTGATACCATTTCCATAGCCTTACTTTAATCTCTAAGGAGCCCAAAGCCACATGCGTGGGCCGACTCAATCCAATTTTCACCAGGTGAGTTTCCTAAACACAGTTGGGTGCCTGATTCAAGTCTCTTGACCCCACCTCAGCTTCATGCTGCTGTCCTAGCCTCGGTTTACTACCTACTGATGGCTTTTTATCCCAGTTCTGCCACTTGTCAGCTTGAGAAATCTTGAGCTAATTAGCTTTCACCTCTCCCAAGCTCACTCTTCTTAGCTATAAAATGAGGACGATGATGGTCCTTACTTCAAAGAGTTACTGTCAGAGTCCAAGGAGATAGTTCAGGTACAAGATTCTGCTTCATGCCTGGATAGGAGTGAGGCTTCACAGAAACTATTATTATTGTTGTTGTTCTTAATTATCCTGTTGCCTATACATGTATAAACTGCCTTCAATCATTTCAGGTGTGAATTAGAGACTAAGTAAATTATTTAAATAAACACTTTCTGTTGCTTAATTGAAAGGAAGTCTTTCTTTGGCATAACTGCAATTTATCTCCCCAGGGAATGCTTTGCCTCCATTCCAGGGAGTCTGCAAAAATTAATTTACCTGCAATTTTATAGATCAATAAAGGCAAGAGGGGCATTAGAACAAGCCTTCATGAAGTTTTGTCCTGTACTAAGTTAAGCAGAAATAGAAAAAAAAATTATATGGGAATTGTTGAACTGAGGCCTTGCTTTTTTTTTTGGTCTGAGCAGATGAAAGTTAAATACAAACTGTGAAAGTGGAGTTCTTTCTTGGCTTTTTTGCCTGCTTACCTTTTGGGGTGAGCCAGTTAAATCAAAATGGTCAAATGAGTTATTCACAGAACATAGGAAGGTGGCAGTCAGGAAAAATGGCCCAGGGTTGAAGCCCAGGCATCCAGTGCCCTTCTAACCTGTCTTTCAGCCCGACTTGCCAGAGCCAACTAGTTTTTGTGTGGAAATAGCATAATGTTTATAGACTGGAGAATTCGGTTTCTCCTTGAGTTTATAGTGAATCGCACATCTTGGTGTGGTGGGGAGCTGGCTTTGGCAATCTCCACCCCCCCCCACACACCTGCAGTTAGGAGACGACCAAGACTCAGCTCCAAGCATTTTCCCTTATTCTATCTGCAGTATTCTTTGCACATCGCTGGCTTGTTAGGGGCTGCGTTAATTGAATCTGTACAATAAATCCAGTGCCCTGGAAGTTGTCCAGCTATTTACATTGATTTGTTATATAAGTCCAGGACTAACAGCACGAGGCGAGGGTGGTGTTTAATTCTGCAGAAAGGGCAGCTCTCCATCTCCAGCTCCCTCGGGCTCCTCTGCTCTCAGTCTGCTCCTCTCTCCATAGAAAGCACAACCATTTCCTCTAATTAGGCTGCGCAGAGCCCAGGCTAGCATTAGGCCACGCGGCCACTCAGCCTCGCTCACAGCCATGCCTATTTCCTCTCTATTTTCTGTAGGAAAAAAAGTGTGTATATGCACATATAAGCCCCAAGAGGCCGAGGAAGACAAAGAGCCAGGTGGAGTGACCTTTTGTGAGCCTGGGGCTGCCAAGACCTGGCAAACCCCACACAGCAAGATGTTTTGCTACTTATTATTCCTTTGGTTAAATTAGTTGCTCTTTACACCTAAAAAATAAAGTGCTTAGCAGAAAAATCATTTGCCAGGACAAAACAGACATACTCTGTTGAATACATCTTTAAAATAATTTTAAAAACAATAATATAATGAATATGTTTTTAAAATAATTCCTTTTCACAATGGGCTTTTCTAATTAATGTGTCCCTATTTTTTACTGAAGTTTTTACAGAGATAGTGAGAAACCATAAGCTGTTCCTCCTCTGTCTTATGACTTCTGGTTTGTAGTTTCCAAAAGTGAAGCATGAAGATGTCACTAACATACTTCTCAAAAACACAATAATGGAACAGTATAAGAATCTGTAAGGCTGCATCGATGTGAATAAGTGAAGCAAACAAATGATAGAGAAAGGATAACTCTTCCTCACAGTAGAATGCTAAGACATAAATGTAGAGTGGGTGATGGACTTAGGAAAATCGCCACTTAGCAAACGACACAGTTGTAATTGCTTCAGGCAAGAAGAGTCCCTGGCTGCTAAAATCAGTGGGGAAAAGTGATGAGAAATAGATTATTTATATAGTCCCAAAGTATCACTAATTGTTTGTGAAAGTAAACACAGTGCATTTCGAGGGGAGAAGCCTGCAGCCTCTGCCCTAACCAAGTGCTCACAGTTCACAGCACCAGTGAAGGTCAACCCAGCATCATGGGCCTCCTGACACCCCGCCCTGAGGACACAACATCACATCTGTGGTTCCTGCCGAAATGCATAACCCAGAACAAGTAATGAGGGAAACAGTGGACAAGCTCAAATTCATAGATATTTTGTAAAAGGACTGGCGTATATCTTTCCAAAGTGATGGTCATAAAAGGACCAGAATGGAGAAGGCCAAAGAGACACAACAACTCCTTGCAATGTGGGTTTCTGGATTATATCCTGGACCAGGAGGAGGACATCCATGGCACAATTCACAAATTGGCAAAATTTCAATGACTGAAGATACAAAATTTGCAAGGTATTAATGTTATTTTAAAAATGTGACCATTTTATTATGATGGTTGTACAAGAATGACATTTCATTTTTCTCAGGAAATACTTAAGAAGGTATTTAGAGGTAATGGAGTATCATGTCTGCAACTCACTCTCAAACCTCAGGAAAAAAATCCTTCCCATCCAAAGACAGAGAGAAATGGAGCGAGAGCATGCAAGCGAGAGAAGAGGGAGGGAGGGATGGAAGGAAGGAATGATAAAGTAAGGGCAATAAAATGCTTGCATTTAGGGGATCTGGGTGAAGAGTGTTTAACTGTTCTTTGTTTTCTTTTGGTAACCTGCTTGGAAATATGAAATTATTTTCAAATGCAAAGTTAAAGAAATTGCTATGTGTTTAGTCTACTGTGTTACTCTTAGTAAGGAAGCGACCATGGAGCTAAGTTTTCCAACCTGTGCCCACCCCCTTTATGCAAAGGGTGCACACATGACATGAGTGTGGACACGGCTGGGCCTGCCAGTCAACTGAGGGAGGAACAGACACTCCTCACTTTTGGAGAGAGGACATTCTCTTCAGTTCATCGTGACATGTCAGAGCCCTTGTTTTAGAACTAGAGGGCATAAGGGATACAGATCTCAGAGAACTTCTTGTTCTACAGGTCGGAAAACTGAGCCCAAAGTGGCCACTGCCACGACCCACGTGGTCGAGGCTGAGAGCCATGACCCTCCTGTAGCCACTGCGCGCCTGCAGTGTGGCTAGTCTGAAGTAAGGCATGCCGGAAGCACAGGACACACACTGGCGTTTGAAGACAATGCAAGGAAAAAATAAATAAAATAGCTTATTAATATCTTTTGTATTGATTGAGTGTTGAAGTAACATTAGTTTTGGATATATTGGGTTAAATAAAATATATAATTAAATTAATTTCATCTTTTAAAAATATTTTCAATGGGACCGCTAAAAAGGGTATATTGTTTCATATGTGGCTCACATTTTGTTTCTACTAGACAGCACTGGTCTAGAAAAAAAGGGGGAAAAAAAGTGTTTGTGGACCACCCACTGTGATCAGCCTCTCAAGCGCGAGGATGCCAGGCAGCAGGCCAGACATCCCGAGGACCCAACAAAGCGAGGCAACTGATGAGCACAGGCTGACCGCCACACTGGGAACGAGGGGTACAAGGCAGAAGCTCTGCCATCATCCATGGGAGCTGATGACAGAGGTCCCGAGGGAGTCTGTGGAAGCACCGGAGGAGAAGCTGGTGTTTGCCAAGGGTTTTCCAGGCAGAAGGAACAGCACTGGGATAGCACAGAGGCAAAGAATGGGTAGGGCATGAAGGAATGGCAGATGGTTTTTGATTGTTCTAGCATATAGTGGGGAGCTGGGGGTGGGAAGCCACAGGCATGGCTGGAACCTAAGTGCCTGTCTGTGGGGCTTGGGCTTTATCTCCTAAGTGATGGAGAGTCATAGTAACTCTTCACACTGGTGAGTGCTGGGCATCCTATTATGTTTGAGACCAGATGCGTGGACGCTGAACTGGGGTGAAGGTAAGGGTCAATGGGACAGGAGTGGCTCATTAGAGACAAGGTTAGGAAGCAAGTGAGTCGCTGGAGGGCATGGCAAGGAGAGCAGGAGGTCTGGAGCCATGCCCAGCTTCCAGGCTCAGATGGGGAGGGAGGTGGTAGAACAGAACAGGGACTGTGGCCCAAGATAAAGGAAAGACCTGAGTGGAGACATCCAGCGGGCCAGATGACTAGGAGCACAGACGGAGCTGGATGAGGGCCTAGGGTGGGGAGTGTGTGGCTCAAGAAAGAGATGACAGGAGGGTGAAAGACAAAGCCAGAGACTCTACCAGTGTCAAGGTGGCTGGTGGGAGGGAGAGGGCGGAGGGGGAGGCGCCGACAGCAGGAGTGACTGGGAATATGGAACACAAATGTGGGGGAATTCTGATGCCCACCAGCCAAAGGCTACCAGGAAACTAGCATGTAAAACATGGTGAGGTTTCTCAGGCTCACTGCAGCAGGAAAGTGAGGTCTCATGGGCATCTTGATATGAAAGAATTGAGGGACCTTATGCAGAATATGGGTTGTGCCTGACCCCCAAGCCTTGACGCTTGCTGGTGCTCATCTTGTAGAGGACAGCCACCCCCAACACATGTGAGATTTCTCGTTGTGGATTTGATTTGCACTTCCCCGATGGAAATGTTTCATGAACCTAACGGCCATATATATGTCTTCTTTGGAACAACTGCCTGCTCGGGTCCTTTGCCCATCTTTTAGAAATTTTTTTTTTTTTTTGCTATTGAGTTATATGTAAAGTTTCTTATAGATTTTGGATATTAGCCTCTTATCAAACACATGGTTTGCAAATATTTCCTCTCATTCATAGGTTGCCCTTCTGTGATGTTTAAACTGCTTCCTTGGTTGTGAGAAGTCGTTTAGTTTGAGTAGTCTCACATGTTTACTTTTGCTTTTGTTGCTTGTGCTTTTTGAGTCATATCCAAAAGTCATTGCCATGACCAATGTCAAAGAGTGTTTTCCCTCTGTTTTCTTCTAGGAGTTTTATGATTTCAGTTCTTATATTTAAATCTTTAATCCATTTTGAGTTTCTTATTGTGTATGGTATAAGACAAGGGTCCAATTTCATTCTTTTGCATGTAGATGTCTAGTTTTCCCTACAAAACATACTGAAGAGACTATATTTTTTTTTACTGTGTGTTCTTGGTGCCCTTGGCAGATATTAGTTAATTATATATGCTTAGATTTATTTCTGGGCTCTCTATTCTGCTTCATTGACCAATGTGTCTGTTTTTATGCCAGTACCATGCTTTTTGACTACCATAGTTTTGTAATACAGTTTGACATCAGGATGTGTGATGCTACCAGCTTTGTTCTTTTTCAAAATTGCTTTGACTATTTGGAGTCTTTTGTGGTTCCATACGAATTTTAGGACTTTTTTTCTATTTCTGTGAAGAACACCCTTGGGGATTTTTGATAGAAAATGCATTGAATGTGTATTTTGCCTTGGATAATATAGACAGTTTAATAGTATTGGTTCTTCCAATCCACGAACATGGGATATTGCCAGCAACTTAGTGAGAGAGGGTTCTCAGGAAGAGGGCCGTGAAGGAAGTAGGGGTTCAGGGGAAGCAGCTGAGTGAGGATGGGGCTGAGCTGGACCCATGAAGAGCTCTGGTGTATGACCTGTACCTGAGTTCAACTGACCTTGTGGTAGATGGGTGAGCCTTCTGTAGCTGGGACCATTCAGGTGTTGCCTGTGGGACTCTCCAGAACAGGGCCAAGCATGACCTCCTGGGTAGGTGGCCTCTTGCTTGTCATCTCAGAGACACTGCTGTGAGTCCCATACCAGCACGCATGCTGCTAGGGAACGAAGGCACAAAGCCGGGTGAAGGCAGTGGGGTGAAGTAGCAGCAGTGGCCACTACAGAGGTGGGGAAGCTTGAACCCTGCTTGGCCTTGTGACGTCTGAGAGCCGCACAGGCAGCTGGACCTATTGCCAGAACTTAGAGCAAGTCTTGCACATACTGCCTCTATAATACTTTTCAAATCTGACCACTTTGCCCTAATCCATCTAGTCCAAACCAGCACCTCTCATTTGTGATGACAGCTTTGGCCTCCTCCAGCTCCACGGTCCATTCTCCACACAGCAGCTACAGTGAACTTTTAGAATATGAATTGGTGCATTGCGACCCTTCATGCTTTCAAATGGGCATCCAAAGTCCAAGCCTCCATCTCCAAGCAGCTATGTGATCCAGTCCCTCTGGTCCTCACTCAGTCCTTTTTGCTACTTAAACATACTTACTTATCAAAGGGAAGACACAGTGGAATCAGTCTTCTTGTGTCGACACAACCCTGGCATGGCTTCAGCATGGATTCTGACTGGAGAAATGTGCAGCACAGAGACAAAGGTGGGACAACCGCCCGAGACTATGAGAGTTCACCCAGGGCAGGCGAGAACGGAAGCCATGGTGGGTAACCACCCAGCAATTCATGTTACACATAGACATGAACTACCAGGAAGAAAAATTTGTAAGAAAGCCTCGCGGTGGGGAACTTCAGGGGATTCAAATGACTCTTATCTCCTCTGCCTTGTGTTTTGGGATGAAATTTTGTAATTCTGTCTTATAAAATGCATTCAGTCATTTCTTCCAGGAAATTACCTTCAAAAGGATAGCTCCATTTCCTTTCCTAGGGAAGGTCTTGATTATGTTGTAACATAAACATAACTAAGATAATGCTTTATGTGCCTAAAAGTAATGGCAGTGCAAATATATATAAACATGGTACCTTGGCTCAAAGGGTGTCTCCTACCATCAGGATGAGAGCTCATGCCAGCCATTTTAGAAACACACCGCTATATAAAGTGAGGCATGTCTATATTTTTAAGGGACATTTCAGTTTAATTTTTCTGAGGTAAGAAAAATAATGAAAAGGTATATTGATGTTACTTGACCCCAATTCATAAAATATACACTAGCCTTTCTAAGTCCTCGGTTTAGCTCCTCTTTAAAAAAATTACTTATTCATTGTCTCTTTTTCATAAAGGCAAAAACAGGACACAGTAGACACTATTTCCTCTACTATTTAATACTGTGTTTGTGATTCTAGGAAAGTCAACAAAACAAGAAAAATAAATAGAAAATATTTTTAACTATTGGAAAGGAGGGGGGGAGGTGCTGTGCTGTTATTTGCAACTGATAATCATCTGCCAAGAAATTCCAAGAAAATCTAATAAAATATATTTAAACAAAAAGAGAGATATCAACACAAGAGCAACCCACAAAAACTGGCATCCTTCCCAACTACCAATACTTTTTAAAAGTCAGAAAATGTAATGGAATAGAAAGATCCCATCTACAACAGCAACAAAACCCTCAACAACATAAAACTAAACCTAAATGTAAATGCAAAAACTGTGTAAAAAACCTATCAGAGTTTACTGAAGAAAACAAAAAAGACCTCAATAGTGATATTCAGTTTTATAAATATACCCCAAATTAACCTATAACTTCAACTCAAACTCAGTTAAAATCCCAAGAGACAATTTTTTATGAAATTGGGCATGATAATCCATTCGGAAAGTATAAGAATAACTAAGAAGATTTTACATCAAAGACATCAAGCAAATTTGCAATGACTCGGTAATTAAAACAGCATGGGAGAGCACAGAAAGACAAAATGGACCTAGGACGCAGGATAGTAAATTCAGAACCTGACTTATCTATATAAAAGATTTTGATTCACTTTGTAATAATGGTAGCATTTCAATACAATAAAAATGGACTATTTAGTAAGAGTTGTCAGAAAAATGTCTCTACACTTGGAAAATGTAAACTTAGGTTCTTATCTTACACTACACACACACACACACACACACACACACACACACACACACACACACACACACTTTCCAGATGAATTAAAGATGCTGATGCAAGACAAAGCCACAAAGTAACAGAAGAAAATAGAATATTTCACAATTTTCAGGGGGATAAAATTTTCCTGAGTCGGAGACAAAATTTGGAAAGAAGAATTTCATTATTTTTCTTTGTTAAAGATGATTTGAGTATATAAAAATTAATACCTTTATATGAAAATATATTTTAAAAAAATAAATGAATAAAAGACAAACCACAGATTGGAAGAAAATCTTTGCGAAACACATATCTGATAAAGGAATAATATCCAAAAGACACAAAGAACTCTTATAGCTCAACAATAAGAAAAAAAAAACCTGATTAAAAATGGGTAAAAGATCTGAACTGACACCTCACCAAAGAAGGTATAAAATATAAGAGTTACAAAGTAAGTATTTGAGCCAGGTATATTGGTGCCTGTAATTCCAGCTATGAGGGAGGATCACCTGAGCCTAAGGGTTCAAGACTAGCTTGAGCAACATGTGAGATCCCATCTCTAC
This sequence comes from Carlito syrichta, assembly GCF_000164805.1. NCBI lineage: Eukaryota > Metazoa > Chordata > Mammalia > Primates > Tarsiidae > Carlito > Carlito syrichta. Next base: position 33,168 of record NW_007097626.1, read on the forward strand.
AAAATAAAAAATAAAACAAAAAATTAGCTGCATGTGGTGGTGTGTACCTGTAGTTCCAGCTACTCATGAGACTGAGGCTAGGAGATCACTTGAGCCCAGAGGTTCGAGGCTACAGTGAGCTATGATTGCACCACTAAACTCTAGCCTGGGCTCTAAAAAATAAAAATGAATATCTCTAGAAACACAGCTCTGCAGTTTAGAGTTTCCTATGGCTTCTTTCTGGATGCCTTTAGAAACAGTCCTGGCTTTTGGACACGGGCTGTGTGCATTCGACTATAATACAACTTGTGCATTCATATCTTAGCCATCTATACCCTTACAGTCCCTTTTGCCTGCTGAATTTAGACTTTCAGGTACTAAAAACACTAAAGAACATTTTGAGCGATCACATTTTAACTCCTTGGGAAGGGAGTTCTATTTTTAAGAGATTGGTCAATTATTTGGGTTTTGGGCATTTGAATTCCATAATTGGTTTCAGGAACAAAATGTGTCTGATACATTTAGGGTCATTTGCTAGCCTTTTTTTTGGTTTGTTTTTCAAGAAGCATAAGGCTGAACAACTTCTGCAGTATCTTCCATGCTTATAATGACTTGAGATCCATTTATTTCTTGGAGCCTTCTTTAGGCTAAAGGTGTTTCTTCAGTTTTCTGTCTCTGAGCTCTGAAGAAAGACTGAGCTAATCTGGAAAGAATGCTGGCTCAAACCAGAATCCTCTCCTAGCTGAGGTTTCAGCAGTATGAAGTTGAGTGGCAGAGTAGTTATCAGGTGTTGGGGCTAGGCCTCAGGGCAGGAGCGCCTTGTCTAAGGATGGTGATCACAAAGTTATAGCTGCTTAATCACATCATTAAGGGCCATCTGATATTATTGAAAATAGTCATTATTATGATACTCTAACAGTCTCAAGCCTGAAAACCACTCACAGTCTAATTCAATCAATAAGCTACTTAAGTATAGAAAGTCACAAGGAAGAACAGATTTTGTCATGTTAGTAAATTTGATTTTCATTAATGCAAGATGAATGTCTTCTATGAAACACTTTCCTATCATATTAATGACATGAGCACAAACAGCATTCATGGGTTGCCAGGCAACACGAGGACCCTCTAATGATCTCCTCTACACTCGAGAGGCCACAGAGGGAAGATGCCAGAGCTCTGAGGAGAGCGCCCATTTCTTGGCAACTGTTTCTGCTGGAAGACCACCATGGGGCTGGGAGGGAAGGGAGGCCGTTTACCATGACAACTACATCCCTGGTCACTTTTCCCTCCTTTGCACTGACTGACTATGTTGGAGAGCCAGAACTGAGAGGTTAAGCTTTGACATGAGAGGTCAACAGTCCTCAGTCCTGTGCCCTTCCCTCAGCTCAGGCAGGCCACAGGCCACCATGAAGCCAGAGTAGGAGACAGAGTGGAAACATTGAGGGTTGTTTGCTGGTGTTAGTTTGTTGGAATCTGCTCCACTCTCTGACATCCCTACCTCCTTGGGGAATAGAGTCATGTTATGGCTTTCTGATTCCAGGAAGCACAGAGAGTCATTTGATCCAAGCATTCCAGTTATGTGTTAATGTGCAACAACCACCCCAAAAAGTGGCATGGAGTGGCATCCATTTTATTATGCTCACGAGAGCCTGGTTCTGCTGCGTGATGATGGGGGCAACTCAGATAGCTGGGACCGAAACCATCTGGAAGCATCTTCACTAGCACCTGGACGGGATGACTTGGGATGCTTACTGGAGCATCTGCATGGCCATTCCATATGCCTTGGGCTTCCTCACGGCATGGCGGCCTGAGAATAGTGGGGCTTCTTATATGACAGCCAGGAAATTATGAGTGAATGTTCTAGAAAACAAGATGGAAGCTGCATGACCTTCTTTAAGCCAGCCCCAGAAGTCATGTGGTCTGACTTCTGTCAAATTCTGTTGGTAAAAGCAATAAGCTTCCCAGATCCAAGGGCAGGGGACATGGACCCCACTCTCTCTCCCTAGAAGGGGGGCCAAATAATTTCCAGTCGTGGTTTGAAACTGCCCTGCCAAGCCATGCCTGTCCCTCTCCAGGAATCTGGAGATGGGACTGCGATACATCTGGAGAGCTGCCATGGGTTTTGAGATGTGTAACATGTACACATGGGAGTGTGGGGCAGAGGGAGAGAGAAGCAGCCACTTCCCGGTGTCTAGTTGCCTCATCCTTCCTGACTGTGGTCCTCTCCCAAGGTCCAGCCATGTGCCTGCTTTGTGTCCATGAGAGACAACTATGAGTCTTCACAGAAGATTCTCCTCCATACCTTACATCTACAGCTTTGGTTGATTTCTGTTGCTTGCAATCAGAGTCGTCAGTAACTCAGAGGATATCAGATGATTTTTCTAGTGATTATTGACATAAACGTGATTACTTACACAAGCAAGAAAAATTCTCTTTTATTAATTTTAGGCATTACTACTGACTTCTTTTCATGGTAAGTGAAGTTTTATCTTTTTAAACACAAACCCTTATTTCTCCCTCTCCCCAAATTCCCAAATAGTTTGTATCAGTTTTTGGTTAAATTGTATTCTGATAATGTAAAGATACATTATCTTTAACAATACAAATATTAATCATACTTGTTACCTGTGTAATTTTTTACTTTTCTTAGAGTTAACAATTGTCCTGTTTTTCTTAGTTTTTGATGTATCTAGTACATGTTTTTTCAAAGTGTTCCAGAAGTTCTGTAAAGTGCCTCCAAAATAATTTTCCACGTGGACACATCAAATCATCCAAACTACAGGGTCACTTCCAGTGTTTTCCCACCAAAGTGTGCACCCTGCCTAGCTGTCTCTTTTTCTGTGTCAGCAGTCACAGATGCTCCACACCTGTGTCCATGAATTTCCTGGGGTGGAGGGAGGCTGCCAAATGGTGGAATTACAGTCATGTCATTCCTTCTTCATTTATGAGCACCAATTCTCCTACTGGTTCTTACATGATGGATGGTCACAGAATGATTGGAATTATTTTCTTCCAGGATTTTAAAGACATGTTCTGAGGTTGCTGTTGAAAAATCTGATGCTAGCCTAATTCTAGTTCCTTTAAAATGACCTAACGTGCTCTCTGGAAGCTTCGTCTCATTTTCCCTGATGTCCTGGAGTTCCATGACAGACAGACTTGGGTTGTCTGTTGTTTATCCTTGGTGGATTTTTCATTCTGGAGATTGATGCCTTTCTGTTATGGGAAGTTTTCTTCTTGCATGTCTTGTCTTTCATAGACTCGCCCAAGCCATGTTCTCTGCTCTCTTTCTGGAATTCCTGTTAGTCAGATGGAGGACCTCATGCTCCTTGTAATGAGATTTCCTTGACTGTATCTTCCCACACTCCTACACATGGCTGCTGCAATTCGGGGGGGGGGGCGGCGGACAGGAGCAGGGCACTGGGCGCTCCATGGTCAGCACTCGTATGTTTACCTCATCCCTCCTCTGTTCAGCTCCATATCTCACAATTCTCTGCTGGACCGAGTGTCCTCACACCTGGATTCTCTCCCGTTCACACTTTCCAGAGAAAAAGTCTCCAGGGTCCTATTTGGAGGTGAGAAGGAGGAGTGTTTGCTTGGCTGTTGTGGGAAGCAGAGAAGATTAGAGGGCTTGGAGGGTCTTGTTTGCTTTCTCTCAGCCATGATTTCAGTCCTGTGTCTCAACCAGCCTTCCATGATGATCCGTATCTCCCTGGCTGCTCCACACAGTCACTTGAATCACAGGGCTCTCTGTTGTGCTAAGGCAGCCCCCAAATACCTTGCCTCCCATCTGCCATGGTATCCTCTCCAGCGTTCTTTTTTCTTTTTTTTATCTTTTTTTGAGTTGGGGGTCTCACTCTGTCACTCAGGCTGGAGTGCAGTGGCACAACCTCAGCTCATGGCAGCCTTGACCTCCTGGGCTCAGGTGATTCTTCCTCTCAGTCTCCCAAATAGATGGAACAACAGATACATGCCACCACACCCTGCTAACATATATATTTGTAGAGATGAGGTTTTGTTATGTTGACCAGGCTGGTCTCAAACTCCTGGGCTCAAGCAATCCTCCTGCCTCGGCCTCCCTAAGTGCTGGGATTACAGGCATGAGATACAATGCTCAACTGTGTTCTTTTTTCTTAAGAAAAGGTAACACTTTTTTTTCTTGTTCTACTGTCATTTTATGGTGGTTCCAGAAGGAAGAGGAGGTAAACATGTATGCTCAATCTGTCATATTTAAGCAGAACTCCTAATTTTTCTTTTTTGAGTTGGAGTCTCACTCTGTCGTCCAGACTGGAGTGCAGTGGCCGCTCCTGGCCACCACAGCCTCGACCTGCTGGGTTCTGGCGATCCTTCCGCCTCAGCCTTCCAAGTAGCCAGAATTACAGGCATGCGCTACCACGCCCGGCTAATTTTTTGATTTATTGTAGAGATGAGGTCTCGCTGCCCAGGTGGGTCTCAAACCTGAGGGCTCAGGCAATTCACTCACCTCAGCCTCCCAAAGGCGCGGGATTACAGGCTGAGCCACCGAGCCCGGCTAATTTTTCAGTACAACCCTAAATAGTAAAGTCTTTTCATCAAACTTTGATCTAAATTTAGTCACACGGAATCCTAATTCTGGGGCAGAAATTTATTGGAAAACTCCTTCTAAATTAGCCTGGGATGTTTGTTCCCAAGGGTTTGAGGATATTCAGTAAAATTAAAAAGATGTGTTTGTGATTTTCATCACTCTTGCCACAAGAGTGGGTGCCCTGCTCTCCCTAGGAAACAGAGCCTGGGGCAAGGATTCGGCAGGAATGTTATATCTGGGAGGGGCAATTCTAGGGCAGCCAGAGTGGAAGGGAGCTGAGGTGGTGGAAGATGGGGAGCAACACAGGACTTCCCTTATGGACTGGTCACTGCTTTTTGCCTGGGTGCCTGCCCAGCAATACAGAATGTCTGAGAACCTGCTACATGAGAATCTGGGTCTTGGGACAGCCTATGGGAGGCAGGGAAATGGGATTTTTTTCCTCTGGTTTCTTCCTATGCACAGAGAGGCCTGTGCACTTCTGCACTGCCTTATATACCCTTTTGGGAGCCAGATCCCATGACCTGGGGTATATGGTCTTATCCAAGTCCAGAGGTGGAAGGGGAAGCCAGAAGCACCCAGGAAAACCTGCAAGGCTGAGGGAGTCTGCAGATACCACCCTGCATGGATCTGACGTATAGGGAAAAGCTTTTGTCTGCCTGGGATCCCTCCTGCCCCCAAGCAGCCTTTCCCCTGGCCTCAGGGCTGAGATGTAGTCATGTTGATGGTCTAAATGGAAGTCAGACCCCCTAAGTCCTTCCCCAGGAAAGTTTCAAAGTGGTACTAGGAAAGAGAGGTGCTTCTGTTCTCCTAATACCAAGCTACAAGATGCCTGCACTTGGGGCCTCCGTGACTCCCACCCTGAGGGGAGACCAATCCCAGAGAAGGAAGCCAACACGCAGGGAGAGAGGGCTGACGTCTCAGTGCCACCCCAGCCCTCCCTTGGTTTAGTTCTGGGAGACATGAATGACCCCTTCGGGTAGTGGTTGGCTGAAGCCAGGCTTCTGTCACTCGCAGACAAGGCTCTTAACGCATGGTTACAACCAGAACAAGGACCAATGAAGCCTTTAAAAAACAAAACAAAAAAAACCCCTTTCATTCAATAACATCTTGAATAATTTTTTTTTTAAACCACGCTAAAACCGTAAGTGTTTCTCTGTGTCAATGCTCCTCCTACCCCATGTGTTAGTCTGAGCTGCTGCAGGGAAGGCTAAGGTCAGCACTTCAGTCCAGCACATCATCAGAAAGAGCAAGTGGGGTCCTATTCGTTCACATATCAAATCCTTGTTGGGATCCTGGCATCCTCTTGTAGCTTGATATTAGGAGAACAGAAGCACTTCTCTTTCCTAGTACCACTTTGAAACTTTCCTGGGGAAGGACTTAGGGGGGTCTGACATCATCAGAAAGAGCAAGTGGGGTCCTATTCGTTCACATATCAAATCCTTGCTGGGATCCTGGCATCCTTTGGACTCATCCTACATGAGATCCACTTGTAGGTCTGGGTAATGACTGTCCCCATGGAGGTAAGGACATCTCTCCATGTCCCCTGGAGAGGGAGAGAGTTGGGGCCTGACAGGTCCAGTGGATCTGGGTAGCAAGTCTGTGTTCTGTTTGCGTCCTGAGGGGCCCTGGCCCTGCTCAACAGCCACACACAGAAGGCCTGGCTTATAGGGCTGTGTCAGCTGGGGCTGCCCTGAGCTGGGAGCTCATCGCTGGGCCTGCCAAGGAGCAGAGACGCCTTCTCTCAGCAGCACATGGCCCCAGCGGGCTGTCGATTTCCCTGTTTCACTTGGATTGGCACCTAATGATTGAACTATGGATTATGGATGCTTAGGAGCCCCAGGATCCCAGTGTGATGGTGCCGGGCTCTATTCCGCCCTCGGAGTCTTCAGCATGTTTCCTGGCCTGGCTGACGGTGCCCCCACAGCTGTCAGAGTCACCAGGCCAAGAGGGTACTGTGGGATCCAAAGAGTGGTTTCTATTATCAGCTGCAGGGCATTGCAGGTGGGATTTGGTGCTCTCTTCTACCCACATTACCAGATAAAGTGAATATTAAGTTGCAAAACACAGCTAACGGATTGCTGAGAAGGTGACCAAAAGTGTCTTTAAAAGATAAGGAAAGTGGCTGAGGCCATGCTGAGGCTGTGCCATCTGTCGCTTTGCAAAGTGATCTGGGTATGCACCAGGCACAGAGCCAGGCTCGGGGTGCTCGGGGCCTGCGGCAGTGTGACCTGTGCAGAACTGGGGGAACAGGAGCGTGGCCCTGCAGCTGCCTGGGGAACAGCTCCCTCAGGGTGGTCTGAGCTGAAAACTTCCTGAATACTCCTCAGAGTCCTCACAGCAACCCCAGGAAGTAGTTGCAAGCCCCCCATTACAGGCAAGGGAAACAAGGTTGAGAGGATCGAAACTTGCCTAAGGCAGCAACTCCAGGCAAGAGCTGAGGGCCCCACTGCTGGGGTTCAGATGGGGTGTCTGTCCTTCCCAAAGGACATGTTGGGAGGTGGGGTCTGGTGGGAGGTTTTCGGGGGATTGGGTAGGTCACTCAGGAATGGCTTAGTGCTCCTTTCGTGGTAGAGTGGGTAAATCCTTACTCTAGAGAGACTGAGCTGGTTCTCATGGAATGGATTAGCTCCCTCAGGAGCGGCTGTTATAAAGTCAGGATACCCCTTGGGTTTTTTCTCTTTGCAAGTGTCTGTTTCTCCCTTGACCTTCTCTGCCATGTTTTGATGCAGCATGGGTATCCTTGCCAGAAGCCAGGGCCATACCCTTGAACTTCCCAGGCTGCAGAACCATGAGTTAAAGAAGCCTCCTTTCTTTATAAATTATCCAGTTGCAGGTGTTCTGCTATTAGCAACACAAAATGGACTAACCACAGTGTGCTCATTCCTTTTCAAACGTCCTTACCATCGAGTGAGAACCAGGAGACTCCCTTAATGCCCAGATAAGGAACTCAAGGCTGGTATAATGTCAGATCCAGGGACTGAATCCAGGACCAGCTGACACAGGTGTCATACTCATCACTGCTACACGGAAGTGTCTGGGAACACCATGGGTCTTGGACAGTGTGACCATCAGCTGTTGAAAGTGGTAAGATACCCTCTACTGTCTGCATGACAGCCTTGTGAATCGTGAGAAGACAACACAGCACCAAACTTGGGGTGTAAATCTGTTGGTCTGCTTGGGCTGACATGACAAAATACCATAGACTTGGAGGATTATATGATAGAAATGCATTTCTCACAGCTCTGGAAGCTGGAAGTCCAAGATCAAGGTGGTAGTAGGGTCAGGTTCTGAAGAGGGCTCTCTTCCTGAGTTGCAGATGGCTACCTTCTGTGTCCTCACATGGCAAGGAGGGAGGGAGGAAGTGAGAAGGAAAGAGGAGGAGGGAGGGAAGAAGGGAAGAAGGAAGGAGGGGTATCTGTCTCTTTCTTTAAAAAAAAATTATGAGATGGGTGTCATTATGTTGCCCAAGCTGATCTTGAAATTCTGGACTCAAGTGATCCTCCCATCTTAGTCTCCTAAAGTTCTGAGATTATCACCTGACTGATCTCTTCCTCTTATAAGGCCACAATCCTACTGGATTAGGGTTCCATTCCCTATAACCTTATTTAACCTCGATCACCTCCTAAAGACCCTATTCCAGGTACAATCCACTGGGAGAGGGGAGATAATTCAGTCCATAGCACTGGGGCTGTAGCTGAGGTCATCAGTTGGGAGAGTAAACCAACAGAGAAGGTAAACAGGCTGATGGGACAGAGAATGACTCAAGAGATGTTGGCTGGCACGGGTAGGGTGGCCCATGTAATATGGGGTGGGAGGTATGCAATATGTTAGCCCAGAGATGTTATATAATATGTAATGAATGCATTCTAAAACTGGGGACAAATCAGTTTTTAAAGATGTTGTCCCACTATTCTCTTGCTTGCATTGGTTCTGTTGAGGAATCTCCTATCACTCTTACTTCATTCCTCTAAATAAATGTGCTTGTTTTCTCTTGTCGCTTTTGAGGTTTTCTCTTTATCACTGGTTTCGAGTATTTTGATTATGAGATGTTTTGGTGTCATTTTATGTTTTTGATTACGTTTTTCAGATTTGTGGGTTTATAGTTTATATCAAATTTGGAAACATTTTGGTCATACTGTTTTTGGGCCACTTGAAGTTGTATCACAGCTCACTAATACCCTGGTTTCTTGTTTCTGTGTGTTTAATTTTGAATAGTTTCAATGGCTATGTCTTCAGTTTCACAAATCCTTTTCTCAACAAGGTCTAATCTTTCATTATTCCCAACTGGTAAAGTTTCCATCTCTAGAAGTTTGACTTGGGTCGTGTATATATCTTCTATATCTTTCCTCAACTTTTTTTTATCACATGAAATACAGTTATAATTGTTCTTGATTGAATCATTTTTTCCTCATTATCGGTTGTATTTTCTTGTTTCTTTGCTTGCCTGATAATTTTTTTGATTGGATGCCAGAAATTGTGAGTTTTACTTAAGTGTGAACATTTTCAGTATTCCTATAAACATTCTTGATCTTGTTTTGAGATGTAGTGAAGTTACTTGAAGAGTTGGATCCATTCAAGTCTTGCTTTTAAGACTTGTCAAGTGGACTGCACAGTGTGTGGTCCAGGACTGATTATTCCCTACTACTGAGGTGAGCCCCTTTGTGTACTGTACCCATTACCCCATGAACCTTAAAGTCCTTAAGTCTGTCTGGTGGGAACAGACACTATTCCCAGCCTTGTGTGAGCAGCAGACACTTTGACTTCCAATCCTTGTGAGTGGTTCTCTCCTTCTTCACCCTCATGCGCTGACCAGTATTTGACCCAATGCTCAAGAGGAGCCTTCTGCACATCTTTGGATTCTCTCTGTGCGCAACTCTTCCCTCTTCAGACAGTCCCATGAACCTGCCATGCTTTGTTCTCCTCAGACTCTCAGGGAGTCTGCCGGGCTCTGCCGGTTCCACCTCCCTTTGCTGGTCTGGAGACTCTCTCAAGGCCATATGCTGGATCAATTACAGGACTCACCTGATTCATTTCCCAGCTCTCAGAGACCACTGTCTTCATTGCCTGATGTCCAAAATCTTTAACAAATTGCTTCTTACATTTGAAAAGTTTTTGGTTGTTTTGGGTGATAGGATAAATCAGATCCCCCCCCAAAATTTGAAAAAATTACTAAATTCCGTAACATCTTCTCCTAGGATTTTGGGTTTGTGGACCTGTATATAATTAGGGGGAAAATCCTCTTTGTCAGTAGTAGATGTAAACACAAATTTCACATGGTCTTCTTGATAGTTTTGCAATTTTGGGGGGTTGACTTCTGGTCAAGTTTTGTTAGTTATGGTAGACTGGTTCCGCCAACTATACTCAAGACTTTTTATAGAATGGTTTAGCCAAAATGATTTAGGAAAGCAAATGACTACATTTTCTGGGCTCATGTAGTATATAGGTTCTATGTGGGACTGAGCTTCCTCCAAAAAGACAGCACATATAGGACTTGGAAGAGGGAAATAAGCACCATGAGAGGAGACTCTGTGTCCACCGCATTTCTTGTTTTTGCTGGCAAGCCTGGCTGTGGCAGTATCTGGTGTCAGGTGCGGCAGAGTTCCACAGGGGAAGAAGCAGGACTTCGTGTGCCCATGATGCCAGTGTGGATGGTGGCAGAGAGGAGTGACTGCGGAGATGGATGCTTTTGTGGCAGTTTCCAATTCCACAGATCCCACACTGCGGCAGAGACTGGCCAGTCTGAACAGTCATTTTCTGAATTTTTTTTTCTGGAAGCCGGTCTAAAGTCTGCTCCTCCAGCCCTTCAAGGAGTTGTATAAACACTCATAATGGATAGTGCATTGCTTTCTGTTTGAACTAGCCAGAGAGGATTCTGTTGTTTTCAGTGGAGCCCTGGCTGGTAGATTAGTCATTGTGCTTACTCATAAGGTGGCTGATGAAGAGCTCGGCTAAGGAGCAGGGGACAGGCTGGCACTGTCATTTCCTGGTTCGCCTATGCATGTTTTACCAGGATCTTAAATCTGTAGACTCCCTGGAAGACTCCTTTAAATACTCTTGTTTTTGTTTTTTTAATGGAGGTAAGTTTAGTTACACCAGAACCAGATACGCAAAAGCTGTAGTAGGTTCCAAAGCTGACCCTTCTCTAAGCTGTTACACTCTCCCAACCTCCTAAGTCCCTGGGTTGTCTTGGAGGTACCAAGTCCACACAGAGCACACAGTTGTCTCTATCTGGCCCAACAGCACACCCACATGGGTACCGCAAATACTATTATAGCAAAGCTCATAGTAATAACATACTAACAAAGTTCAATTTATTTCTATTTTTTTAAAGATAAAAATAGAAGTTCTAATCTTTTCTTCTTCCACACGTGAATTCTCCTCGGTATCCCCTGAGCTATTTTGTTAGAGTAGAAAAATTATTCTTATGTCCCAAGCATAGTGGTTTTTAAAAAAATTGATCTTCTTACAATAGGTAAATGATGAGTCAAACACAACTGCTTTTTCTAAAGAATGGCGTCGCATAATGGAAAAGGTACTCACATTGTCCCGTATAAAGGTAACTCTGAGTCTGGTCCTACGGGGCCACTGTCGGTTGTGTCTATGCAAATCCTGCCCCTCAGGTGTCCCCACCCATGAAGTGAGTGTGCTGGGTTGAACTAATGTCTCCTTGGCACCTACGTTCTGAGGGAGGAACGTTGGGTTGTCCATGAACTTGTTGCAAGTGTTATTTCTGGGAGCAAATAGTTATCCTGCAACTCTTCCCATTTCGTGTCTTGATCATCTAGATAGGCTCTGGGTAGTGGGATTAGGTACAGGTTTTACATTCTATTTGGCTTTTACAATATGATTCCTTGCTGGACTCGGTGGCTTAGCCTGTAATCCCAGCACTTTGGGAGGCCAAGGCAAGTGGATTGCCTGAGTTCGCGGGTTCGAGACCCACCTGGGCAACTTGACGAGACCTTGTCTCTATAATAAATAAAATAATTAGCCGGGCATAGTAGTACGTGCCTGTAGTTCCAGCTACTTGGAAGGCTGAGGCAGAAGGATCACAGGAGCCCAGCAGATCGAGGCTGTGGTGGCTGGGAGCATGCCACTGCACTCCGGTCTGGGTGACAGAGTGAGACTCCAACTCAATATATATATATATATATATTTCCCCCCATGTTTTCTTTAATAAACATATAATGATTTTGTGAGGAGAAATTTTAAAAATCAAACAAATATGTACAAAAAAAAGCCTCAAAAAGAAATCTAGAAGATTCAGGTCTAGGAGGGAAGGAAGAATGCTGTGTGGTGATGCCCTGCTACCCAGCTGGTTTCAAAGCATCTCTTTGCAATTGTTAGTTTGTCATTAAAAATTTAGGCAGGCAGGCCAGCTCCTTCTCATGGCTCAGTAGACTGAGAACACAATTTCTAAATGTATTTATTTTAACAATTCCAATAACAATAGAATAACTCAGTGGTTTCTTGGAGTTCGGTAAAGAGGTATTTATATTAAAGCAGTTTGGTAGTTTTGTAGATAACCATGGGCTCATCAGTTATTATTTAAAACTCATAAATAATAGCCTCTGGCTACATGCTGCCTGATGGGTGTGTGATGAGACAGAAGAAAATCTATAAAGGATTTCAACTCCTGCTGCAAAAGTTTGAAAGAAAAAGCAATGTCACAAAGATGCTCAGAGGGACAGAAGTCAGCTCTGAATAAACCAATCAAATCTCCCAAACCCCCAAATCTAGACCAACAGGCAAGGATGTGGGTAATCACACCTTCCTGGAGAACTCTGGCAGGGGCATGAGAGGCTGCTTGGGTCTGGCCAGCTGATCCCTACACAAGCATAAAGGATGGACTCTCTAGTTTATCCAGCAAGGTTGGGGCCTTGGGCTTTGCCTGTAGGGTGACCAAGGCCCCAGGAGGCTTGTTGTCTCTGCCCCTTCTCCCACGCCATCTCTGTCCCCACCTATACACTTCACACGAGATGAGGAGAATCCTATCTCCAATTGGCATTACAAAAGCAGGTGGAGAGATCGCTTCCTCCTTCTCCCTGTCCTTCTTTTCAGTGTGGACCCTGCTGAATGGGACTGGCAATGAGCATTTTAGGAAATGATTATCTGCAGATGTTGTGCCCAACACCACCTACCACAAATGTCATGGACACGATGGTCGGCAGCAGCATTGTCCAACAGTGCTTTCCACAGGACAGCTCTAGTCTGTGCTGTCTGATGGGGCAGGCACCAGTCACATGTGGCCACTGACTCTCACAATGGACAGTGCAGGTCTAAAGTATTTGTAATTACTGGCAAAGCATGGAACAATTTTTCAAAGCAACTTTTACAACAATACAATATTCGATTCTAGATATACTTTATAACTCAAACAGTTCATAATTCAAATTTTACATGCTATTCAGAACTGATTTGGCTGCTCTGGGTGCCTCGTGGCTTAAAATGGAACGATTTTTAAGTGAAGCTTATATAGAAACATCAGACCTGTTCCTTTGCCATAATGTGCCCTGGGAGGACATAGACTCTGGCCTTCATATACTGTTACTCTAGTAAACTGACCCAGGTTTCTCACTTAGTTAATTTTTTTTTTTTTGAGTTGGAGTCTCACTCTGTCGCCCAGACTGGAGTGCAATGGCACGCTCCCGGCCACCACAGCCTCGACCTGCTGAGCTCCGGTGATCCTTCTGCCTCAGCCTTCCAAGTAGCTGGAACTACAGGGGCACTACCACACCTGGCTAAGTTTTTTATTTATTGTAGAGATGAGGTCTCACCAAGTTGCCCAGGTGGGTCTTGAACCCGTGGGCTCAGGCAATCCACTCACCTCAGCCTCCCAAAGTGCGGGATTACAGACTGAGCCACTGAGCCCAGCTAATTAATTTTTTTAAAAAACATTTTATTTTATTATAAAGATGTGGGGTACAAGTAAGGGTTAACTACACAAGTAAGCTGCATGCAGGTGAAATGTGGACCTTCAACTGACCCTCGCTACCCCTGGTTTGACCAGGTACCCTTTGTGTTGTCTGCCTCACCACATCACCTGGTTGCACCAAGTAACTGCTGTTCCCTCCCTTATACTTGTGTGACTAGTGTTCAGGGCCCACTTATGAGTAAGAACACATGGTTTTCAGTTCTTTGTTTCTGTGATAGATCACTAAGTATGATGGTCTCCAACTCCATCCACATTGCTGCAAAGTTCATGATTTTGTTCTTCTTTATGGCTGTGTAATACTCCATTGTGTATATGGACCACTTTATCTTTTGATGGGCAGTGGGGTTGGTTCCATGTTTTTGCTATTGTGAATAGTGAGACAATGAACATGAGTGTGCAGCTATCTTTTTTGTAGAACAATTTCTGTTCCTCTGAGTATATTCCCAGGAGAGGGATTGCTGGATCATATGAATCATTTAGTTAACTCTTGATAACTACTTTTCCCTAAGTAAATTGTTTTCTCAGAACATGAGTCTGAAAACAAGCATATTAAATATCATATGTGTCCTCGCAAATTAGTTCAACCTCTATAGAAAACAGTGTGGCAATTTATAAAAGAACTAGAAATTGACCTTCCATATGATCCAGTAATACCCCTACTGGGAATATACACAGAGGAGCTCAAATCATTCTACAAAAAAGATACCTGCACATGCATGTTTATTGCAGCACTATTCATAATAGCAAAAATATGGAATCAACCATGCTGCCCATCAAAACTGGACTGGATTTTAAAAACATAGTAAATATACACAATGGAATATTATGCAGCTATAAATAAGGACAAACATATGGACTTCACAGCAACTTGGTTGGATTTAGAGTCTATAAAACTCAGTGATCGATTACAGAAACAAAGAACAAAGTATCACATGTTCTCACTCATAAGTGGACCTTCTGAATATTTACCATAATACTATAAGAAAGGAACTGCCAGGGTGGAGGGAGAGGGGGGACACACAACATCAATAAGGGTACCTGATCTCAAACCAGGCAAAGGGAGGTCCAACTTTGCCTGTACGATGTCCACTTGTATACCTAATCCTGAATTGTACTCCACATCTTTAACATAAAATATTTAAAAATACATAAATATCATATGTACCCTCATATAGACAATTTTTAGAATAAAATATAGCAAGCACAGACACTGGTACAATTTTAAAACCTTTGCTCATTTAACTTTTTAAAGGAAGCACCATACTTTCCTAAATTTGTATTAATTCGGGAGGAGAGGAAATGCTGCATCAAAGGCTGGAAGTGTTTTTGCCTTTTCATAAAGGCTGATATCGACTTGTGAAGACCAACACATGAGTTGAAGTAATTACAAAACTCTGCGCTTGTTAGTGCTTTACATACTTCTCAAAACTTTTTGCACTTGTACTTTAAATACTTTTACATCAATATCTACTTTTATCCCATCACACAGAAAGATTTATCATAGATTGTATCTCCATTTTATAGATGAGGAAACTGATGCTCAAGGAAATTAAATGGCTTGTCCAAGTTCTCAGGCTAATAAGCAAGGACACAGCATTTGAACCATCTTTCTGTCTTAGTCCCGTGTCCTTGCCACTCCAAGGAAGGGAAGTAGAGATTTGATTTTACACACTGTAGTGGTTTCAACCCAAATTCCCCCGGAACATGTACCAAGAGTCCCCAGAAGCATGGGATGAGGAGGGTGGCCATAGCCCTCCTCCATCTGTGGAGATGGGTTATGGTCACAGAGGTGGTGGTGGTGGCTTGCCACAGGATTTCTTTGTTTTTGTAAAGTGTGGTGAAAATTTGGACTGTTTTAAAATAATGTTTCAGATGTGGTCCAACAGATGTGTGTGAATGAAGTCTCACTTTTGATGTGACTTGTCCCACTTTTGGTTCCCATTCTAGCACTGTCCTCGGGGACAGGGCCGTCCTTGTGCTCATACCATCTCCCCTAGGTATTAACACGTGACTTACACTGAACTCAAAGCAGACATTAAAAGATTCTTGGAAACAAATGAAAATAAAGAGACATCTCACCAAAACCTCTGGGATGCCATGAAAACAGTTCTAAGAGGGGAATTTATATCTCTACAAGCACACATCAAGAAAATGGAAAGATCATAAGTTGAGAGCTTAACAAATCAACCAAAGGGAACTAGAAAGAGAAGACCACCAAAACCCTAACTTTAGCAGAAGAATCCAAATCACCAAAATAAGAGCTCAAATACGGGACACAGAAGGCGAAAGTATCATAAAAACATCAACCAAACTAAAAGCTGATACTTTGAAAGAATTAGCAAGATTAAAGGACCCCTAACCAGAATGACCAAGCAAAAGAGAGAAAAAGCCTAAATAAACACAATCAGAAATACAAAAGATCAAATCACAACTGACCCCAAAGAATTACAAAAGATTATCAGAGATTACTATGTACACCTATATGGAAACAAATGTGATAACCTAAATGAAATGGAGGACTTTCAAACATCACACAATCTCCCCAGGTTGAAACAAAAAGACATCAAGACACTAAATAGACCAATAACAACCCAGGAAATTGGCTTTCATAAGAAAACTACCTACAAAAAAAAAAAAAAGCCCTGGACCAGATGGTTTTCCAGCAGAATTCTACAAAATATACAAGGAAGAGCCGATACCAATCCTACTGAAAGTATTCCAGGCAATTGAGAAAGATGGAATTCTCCCCAAATCATTTTACAAAGCTAACATCACACTGATGCCCAAATCAGGTAAAGATCCAACAAAAAAAGAAAACTACAGACAGATATCCCTTATGAACATAGATGCAAAAATCCTCAACAAAATTCTAACAAATCGGATCCAAAAGCACATCTCAAAAATCATCCACCATGACCAAGTAAGCTTCATCCCCAGGATGCAGGGCTGGTTCAACATCTGCAAGACCATAAATGTAATTAAATACATCAACAGATGTAAAGAACCACATGATTATATCATTAGATACAGAAAGAATTTTTGATAAAATCCAGCATCCCTTCTTGATAAAAATCCTCAAACACCTAGGTATAGAAGGAGCATACCTCAAAAATAGTAAGTTCCATCTATGATAAACCCACAGCTAATATATTGCTAAATGGACAGAAACTGGAAACGTTTCCCTTGAAAATGGGAAGAAGACAAGGTTGCCACTCCTCTGGTTCACCATTGCTTTGGAAGTCCTAGCTAGGGCAATTAGACAAGAGAAGGAAATGAGGGGTATCCAAATAGGAAAAGAGGAAGTCAAGCTATCCCTCTTTGCTGATGATATGATCCTATATCTTGAAAACCCAAAAGAATCTGTCAAAAACATGCTGGCACTGATAAAGGACTTTGGCAAAGTCTCGAGGTACAAAATAAATGTGCAAAAGACAGTTACATTCTTATACACTAACAACAAGCAGGCAGAGAACCAAATAAAAAGCACAATCCCATTCACAACAGCCACATTAAAAAAAAAAAGAAAGAAAGAAATACCTTGAAATCTTCCTAACCAGAGAAGTGAAAGAATTTTACAATGAGAACTACAAAACACTGCTCAAAGAAATCCAAGAAGACAGAAACAAATGGCAAAATATTCTATGCTCATGGATAGGAAGAATCAACATTGTTAATTCGTCCATCCTACCAAAGGCAATCTACAGATTCAATGCAATACCCATTAAATTACCAACATCATGCTTTTCAGACCTGGAAACGACAATACAGAAATTCATATGGAAACATATATGACCACGAATAGCCAAAACAATCCTTAGCAAAAGAAACAAAGCAGAAAGTATCACACTTCCAGACTTCAAACTTTACTATAAGGTTACAAGAATAAAAACAGCCTGGTATCAGTACAAGAACAGACATATAGACCAATGGAACAGCACAGAGATTCCAGAAGCAAAGTCTCAATTTCTCAACCAATTCATCTTTGACAAAGACTCCAACAACAACTGGGGAGAGGCAAACGTATTCAGTAAATGGTGCTGGGAAAACTGGCTGATCACATGCAGAAGATTGAAACAGGACCCCTACCTATCACCA
Organism: Carlito syrichta; assembly: GCF_000164805.1. NCBI lineage: Eukaryota > Metazoa > Chordata > Mammalia > Primates > Tarsiidae > Carlito > Carlito syrichta. The sequence goes on from NW_007097626.1 coordinate 50,735, forward strand.
TACACAAAATTTAACTCTAAATGGATCAAAGACCTAAATGTAAAACCTCAAACTATAATAATCTTAGAAAATGCAGGAGACACCTTTTTGGAAATTGGAACTGGCAACCAATTCCTGATCAAAATCCTAAGTGCCCATCCCATAAGAGATAAGATCGACAAGTGGGATCTCATCAAACTGACAAGTTTCTGCAAAGCAAAAGAAACCATTAAGAGAGCAGGGAGACAGCCTGCAGAATGAGAAAAAATATTTTCCAACTGTATATCTGACAAAGGTCTGACATCTAGGATTGACAAGGAACTCAAACATGCTAAAAGGAAAAAAATAAACATTAAAAAATTGGCAAAAACATGAATAGACATTTCTCAAAAGAAGATTTATGAGCAGTCAACAGACACATGAAGAAGTGCTCAGCCTCACTCATCATCAGAGAAATGCAAATCAAAACCACACTGAGATACCACCTAACTCCAGTAAAAATGGTTATCACTAATAAAACAAACAACAGATGCTGGTGAGGATGTGGAGAAAAAGGAACACTGCTACAATGCTGGTGGGAATGCAAACTAGTGCAACCTCTTTGGAAGACAGTGTGGTGATTTCTGAAAGAACTAGAAATTGACCTACCATAGGACCCAGCAATCCCTCTATTGGGAATATACCCAAAGGAACTCAAATCATTCTATAAAGAAGATACCTTCACACTCATGTTTGTTGCAGCTCTATTCACAATAGCCAAAAACATGGAACCAACCATGCTGCCCATCGAAGCTGGACTGAATTTCAAAAATGTGGTATATATACACAATGGAATATTATGCAGCCATAAAAAAGGACAAACATATGGACTTCTCAGCAACTTGAATGGATTTAGAATCTATCATACTCAGTGATCTATCACAGAAACAAAGAACAGAGTACCATATGTTCTCACTCATAAGCAGACCTTGAACAATTATCATAATACTATAAGAGAGGGATTGGCAGTAGTGGGAAACTGCTAGGGAAGGGGGAGGGTGGGATTGGCAATTGAGGGAAACTGCCAGGGGAGGGAGGAGCACACCTCATCAACAAGGGTACCTGCATAATGAAGATTTGCATACCTAACCCTGAAGTGTACCCCACATCTTTAAAATAAAAATAAAATAAACACGTGGCTTACACACACACACACACACACACGCATACACACACACATTTCCTTTTACTTTCTTTCACAGTGAGAAGAACATAGCAGGTCCCTCTGTTTTAGGAGGTAACAGTGCCCACTTGGGAGGGCAATGCAAGGACCAGGGAGCTCTTGTTGAATGGGGTGGGAGGAAATCCCAGTGCATTAATGAACATGCATCCCCTCGCCCACCCCACACTAGGCTGGAATGAACTAGTACTGAATTTCTTTGCTCATTCTCATCAGTAAAGGCCTTTAGCATAAAACAAAATCTTGGCTGTTAGATGGGACACCACTTTCCCTTTGATCTTTTACGGGCACTGTCCTCCAGGTGAAGGTTCTTATTATGCTGGTGAGCTTGAGGTACTTGAAGTAAGAGCTGACATACTCCTCATACTACAAAACCATAAGTGATCTCATCCCAGGTCTTCCTAATAAATCCTAACATGCTATGCCAAGTGATATTTTCTTTTTGAGTTGGAGTCTCACTCTGTCGCCCAGGCTGGAGTACAGTGGCACACTCATGGCCACCCCAACGTCGACCTGCTGGGCTCCAGCGATCCTTCAGCCTCAGCTTTCCAAGTAGTTGGAACTACAGGTGCGTGCTACCACGCCTGGCTAATTTTTGGTTTATTGTAGAGATGAGGTATCGCCAAGTTGCCCAGGCTGTTCTTGAACTCGTGGGCTCAGGCAATCCCCTCACCTCGGCCTCCCAAAGTGCTGGGATTACAGGCTGAGCCACCAAGACTGGCTGCCAAGTGATATTTTCATGACAAATGAGGTACCTTTTTAAAAAGCTCCATACTTTCTGCAGATCTCCACGTTTGTTGTTTTAACTTTCATTTCTGACTATGTGAAGGGGAGGGCTTGCTTTTCTTCCACACGACAACCTTTGATGTGAGTATCTGAAGGGATACATGCTGGCTATGATTTCAGGGCAGTTCAAAGCCATCTCATCTTTCAGACAAGGAAAGGCTGAGGTTGATTGCATACACACACCACAGTGGGAGGATGAGGAGGTGGGTGGCATGCGCTAGCTGCCATCAGAACAAGATTGCCAAAAAATGGACACATGTTGTGTCCCATGGATGGGTCCCCTCCTTGGTCTATACTTTCAGATCGGAGGTTGACCACATCAGAAACAAGTGAGGTTCAGAAATGTGGGTTCAGCCTTGTCGCCTGTGTGACAGATGCCACTGGGTGAGAATCTGGCTGCTGTAGAGGGGGGTCAGGGATCGATCAACACAGAATCCTAGGAGCACAGAAGCAAACTCAACCCAAATGAACTTTTATGAGAATGGAGAAACAATAATTAAATGACTGAGAAGCAGAATGAAGAGAATGAATTCTGATTTCAGCAGATTACTTGAAAACGGATTCTTTACAAGGCTGTCTCAGAACAGGCACAATTCAAAGTGAAACAGATGAGCGGGAACTCTTTGAGGAGTCTACAGGAAGGCTGATCAGTGACCTGGCAAATGGCTGCAGAGATGCTACAGAGGGACAGGAGCATGTTGAGAATCAGCACCAACAGCTTCCAGGTATGGACAGAACACCTGAGAAGCTGGAAAGGGCAGTCAGAGCTCCGGAAGATTTTGATACATCTGGAAAAATGAGCACTTGGAACTTAGTGTGCAACTTACTACTGGACACAGCAAAAGGCTACTTACTACAGAGGAGCAAAAGAACATTTTAAAGTCATGATTAAATGGTTCCAATTGGAGTCAAATTAATAAATTATGGGACCCTGTGGGCTAGCAGCATTCTGCTTTGCAGCTCCAAAGACAGAGATAGCATGGCTTTCCTGGGGGAGTAACTTCCGGAGCCTCCAAGTTCAACAAGGTAACGGCACGCTTAGAAAGGGTCAGCTTAAGTCCTGCTTAGAGCACTGCGCACCACAGCACTGTCCACCCCAATAGGCCACTGGAGTGTTCACGGGAGGCTGGAGGAGGCCGCAGCACTGCAGGAGGCCAGGGCTGTCAGGGCAGGCTTCCAGAGGGGAACGTGTGAAGATGTGAAAAGAGGTGATTTACTCAGAGCTATGCATATCTGATGGACGCATACAGAGACGCTCAGGCGAGATCTATTCACATCCAGGACAAAGTGCACAAACTGTTAATGACCAGGTGGGGGTTCATCAGGCAAGATCTCTCTTGGGCCATCCATGGATGGGAAGTAGCAGAGATGAGGAAGAGCTAACACAGCAGGGGAGACATGGGCAGGCCTGGCAAAGCCGTGACAGCAGCACCTCAGAATGCCGCCTCAGCCTCCCTCCTTCCCACCCCATTCCATCTCCACACAGCCCAGCACCCTCCCTGAAGGTCCTTTTGCCTATTTCCTGAAGGGAGGGGCGGCATCACAAGGCAAAGGTGCTGCTCACCCAACATTCAAGGAACTTGGCAGGCAGGAGACTGCAAGGCTAGGGAGAGATGGGTACACACACGTGAGGGCACACATGTCAGTGTGTGCACACATGCAAGCTTGCTTGTGTGTTCATGTGTGTGTGATGTGTGCACGTGTGTGCAGTATGAGTGTGCACACTTATCAGTGTGTGCCTGTGTATGAGTATGCACTTGGTATTTGTGCTGTGTGTGAGTGTGCATATGTGTGACCATGCACACATGTGTAAGCATGCATGTGTGCATGTTAGTGTTCACATGGCAATGTGTGCACATGGGTGCAGTGTGTGCTGGTCAGTGTATGCCACATGTGAGTGTATGCATGTGTGAGACCTGTAGGACATACATGCTCTTTTGTTTTTGTTGAGTTGGAGTCTCACCCTGTCACCCAGGCTGGAGTGCAGTGGCATGCTCACAGTTACCCAAGCGTTGATCTGCTGGGCTCCAGAGATCCTTCTGCTTCAGCCTTGCAAGTAGCCAGAACTATAGGCGGGCACTACCACACCCAGCTAATTTTTTATTTATTGTAGAGACGAGGTCTCGTCAAGTTGCCCAGGCTGGTCTCGAACCTGCAGGTTCAGGCAATCCACTTGCCTTGGCCTCCCAAAGTGCTGGGATTACGGGCTGAGCCAATGAGCCCGGCCACATACATGCTCTTAAGAGGAAGATCTGAAAGGAAGATTCTAGTAGCATATCTGACTTTAAATGCTGGTTGGTTCAGAAAGGAACAAATTATACAAAAGTGGCTCTATTCTTTTTCCAAGGTGGTAGATCAATTGATCAATCAGTTTCTCTTTCTACACACACACACACACACACACACACACACACACACACACACGTCACGCATGGTGAATTCATTTTCTCCCTCTCATTGTCCATGGTTCGTGCTGGCACTCCAAGGTACAAACAAAGAGTAAAATATAGGTGAAATCCAAGCCAGCCTTGCCACACACGCTTTGCCGCACGGTGGCCCCGTGACAGCTGTCTGCCTGTGCATCATGGGGGCTGACAGCTCGGCCGCCACCTTGCGTCCCCATATGGCTCCAAGTGAGCTCTTTGCAGGCAGCCAGAGTCTGCTTGGGAGGCCTCGACCGCCACAGCCACAACCACATCTGACCCACAGGGCTGCATGTTCCCAGTGGCACAGCCTGTGCCCTGACCCTTGATGGAGCAAGCAGAGGCAGGAGGTCATGGAGGGGAAGGGTCCAAGGGCTCCCCTGGACGAGTGAGGGGCTGACCCTGAAGCAAACCCCAGGCTGGACTCGCAGAACAGAGCAGCTGGTTAACGGTCAGCCCTCCCACAACCCGCAGCCAGGAAGGTTTCCCGCTGTGTGGTGCAAGTGTGCAAGGATGCATGCCCGAATCTTGCGGGAGATGCTACCAGTGCTGCCAAGGTCAGGAAAACAATCGGCAGTCATATCACAGCCAAAATCAGCTACAGCATTCACCCTGCCTGCAAAGAGCCTTGCCAGCCACTCTGACAGCAGACAGGGTGGAGTGTGGGGCCAAGACTGAGCACTGGGACCTGGCAGTGTTTTGTGGCACTTGAAAGAATGTGGCCGCAGCTGCATGTGCACGCTAGCACACGGGTGGATGAACGGCAGGGCATGGCGCACGCTCAGGACCTCACCAGACACGAGCAGCAACCATCTTCCTGCCCCTGCTGCTTCCTGACAGATGTCAACTGGCACCTCCGACATCCAGTGTCATCCCGTTTTGCCTTGCCATCCCAGATATTCAGCTCTTAGCAAATCAAATTAACTTTAAAAATTATTACTATCATCAGTCCACAGCTGCACCCCCACTAGAATCTCAAACTCAACAAGTCTTTCTGTTTTAAAATTACCTTCTATTCAGGGAGAAACAAACCAGGCAGGGCTTTGAACTTGGTCAAATGTGAAAACATTTTTTTTTTTTCAGAGAAGATTCACCTCATTCCTTACCAAGAAAAATTTTTCTTTAACAAACAATTGATTCCTCTCTAATTTAAATATGTTGAGTAAGATTGATAGCATTGATAAAATCCCATGTGTAAGCTAAGGACAAACAGCTTTATTTTCTAAATACTTATATTTTTTCTTTATTAAGATAAATATTGGAGCCAAGTCTAGAAAGATTTGAGGAAGGAAAGCTCTTGATTTAATTTTGTGTGTGTGTGTGTGTGTGTGTGTGTCAAGGACTCACTCTGTTGCCCAAGCTGGAGTGCAGTGGCAAAATCATGGTACACCACAGCCTCAACCTCCTGGGCCCAGGTGATCCTTCCACCTCAATCTCCCAAGTAGCTGGGATACAGGCTTATGCCACCATGCCTGTCTAATTTTTTGATTTTTTTATAGAGACAATGTCTCACTATGTTGCCCGGGCTGGTCTTGAACTCTTGGGCTCAAGCAATTCTCCTGCTTTAGCCTCTCAAAGTGCTGGGATTACAGGCATAAGCCACCTTGCCAGGCCTAAAATTTTGATACTTATCAAAAAATGTAGTTTATTTTTGAAAGCATTAGGAATATATTCTTATACATAAAAGGTTTCAAGAATTCAAGAAATTTTTTCTGGAAAAAAGATCCATTCATGATAAAAATGCTTAGCAAACCAGTAATCAAAAGGAATTTTCTTCCTCTGATAAAGGGCATCTACAAAAATACCTATGGCAAATATCACACACCTAACGCTGAGTACATTCCTTTTAAGATTAAGAATGAGGCCAGGGTGCCAGTCCTCATTGCTCCTGTTCCACTTTTCATTATGAATCTTAGCCAGTGCAGTAAGACAAAAAGAAGAAATAAGAATTAGAAAGGTTGAAAAAAAACAAACAAAGCTGTCATTATTTGCAGATGATATAATATTTTATGTGGATCATCTAAACATCTAAAAATCTACAGGTAAATGATTTGAGTGAATCAAGGAGTTTAGTAAATTTCAGGATATGGAACCATATAAAAATTAGTGTGCTTCTATATAACATTAGCAATCAATACAAAAATGATATTTATAACATCATTAAAAATATAAAGCACCTTGGATCATATCAAACAAAAACTGTACAAACCATTTATGGAGAAAATGATAAACTTTATTGAAAGATATTTTAAAAATCTAAATAAATGTGAGACCTATAGTGCGTTATGATATTGGACTCAGTATCAGATGTCAATTCCTGCCTAATTGATCTAAGATTTAATGCATTTCCTATCAAACCCAATAAGGTTTTTTGTGGAGCCTGACTAGTAAAGTATAAGACCATTGGAAGAGCAAAACAACAAAAATATCCACGACACCCTTGAAGAAGACAGATTACGTTAAGAATACTGCTAATATCTCAGAGAAAGCATAAAGATAAGACTCAAAGTTGGCTAAAAATACATAACCCAAACAAGTTTGTATCCAGAATTTGTACATATGAGAGGACTAAAAAAAATCTGGAATTTATTTATTAAACATTGTGCATTTTATTTATTCTTACATGCTTAAAATTCAGCCGCCAGCCGGGCTTGGTGGCTCAGCCTGTAATACCGCGCCTTTGGGAGGCTGAGGTGAGTGGATTGCTTGAGCCCGCGGG
>NW_007097626.1:57880-77193 GCF_000164805.1 Carlito syrichta
CAGCAGGTCGAGGCTGCGGTGGCCGGGAGCGGCCACTGCACTCCAGTCTGGACGACAGAGTGAGACTCCAACTCAAAAAATAAAAAATAAAATAAAAATAAAATTCAGCCGCCTTCAAAGTACTCTGTGTTTGATGCAATATACCTATTGAGACACTTTTTCCACTGCTCAAAACAACTTTTTAATTCAATTATGATACCTTTTAGGGATTCTGCTGTTTTTTGTAGAGACGAGGTTTCTCTACAAAAAATACTCTTTGTTTTACCTCTTCCACATTGGCAAAAAGTTTCCCTTTGAGGATTTTTTTTCATGGTGAAACAAACAAAAAAGTTGCTCGGGTTGAGATCAGGTAAATAGGGAGTGTGGGGCACAGGGGTCATGCTGGTTTTCATCAAAAATTGCTGAACACTCAGCACGGCATGGACTGATGTATCATCATGGTGGAAGAACCAGTCACCTGTCTGCCACAACTTGGGATGCTTCTTCTCCAAATCATAATGCAACCTTCTCAAAACTTCCATATAAAAACTTTGGCTGACTGTTTGATACGAAGGAGCAAATTCTGAGTATACTACAAGGGGCCCACCATCCAAAAAGATAATTCTGGTTTTTGGGGGGTCTCCCTCATAAATAACTCCTGTAAATGAACAAGAGGAAGATAACCCAAAAGTAATTTGAACACATGTCACAAATGTCATTTCACAGAAGCAAGCACGAATGGCTCATGAACTAATGGAAAGGCTCTTGACTGCATTATGAATCAGGAAATGGAAAATGACAGCCCTGGGAGGGTATCCCTGCAGGTCACCCGATGGCAAAGGTATATTCTCTAAACTAATGACAGAAGTACAATATAGAAAATGAATACACCAGTAACATAGTCATTTATTATCATCAGCAAATACTGTATGCTGCACATAACTGCCCATAACTGTATGTGCTATACAAAAAAAAAATCAGGGTCTCACTCTATTGCCCAGGCTGGAGTGCAGTGGCTCCATCATGGCTCCATCATGGCTCACTGTAGCCTCGACTTCCTAGGCTCAAGGGATTCTCCTCTCAAGTAGCTGGGACTACTGGTGTGTGCCACCACACTAGGCTAACTTTTTTTTATTTTTTGTAAAGACAAAGTCCTGCTATGTTTCCCAGGCTGGTCTTGAACTCCTGGGCTCAAGTGATCCTCCCGCCTTGGCCTCCCAAAGTGCTAGGATTACAGGTGTGAGCCACTGTGCCCGGCTATATGCTCTGTACTTTTATACAACTGGCAGTGCCGTAGGTTTGTTTAAAACAGCATCACCACAAACATGATCATAACATATTGTGCCAGGTGAAATGTATCCCGGGGTGACAGAAATTTTTCAGCTTCATGATGATCTTATGGGACTACCATCATATATGGGGTCCGTCACTGCCCTAAACGCATTGTTATGTGGCACATGACTGCACTTTGGGCAACATTTGGGTGTTATCTAGTGAAGTTGAAGATGTGCATGTCCTGTGACCCAGTAGTTCTAGGATTTGGATATCCTAGAGAAATTCTGCACATGATGTATGCCCACAGTGTTCACAACATTGGTTGTAACGGCACCAAACTGGAAACAGTGTAGACACTGGTCAAAAGCAATATTCATGAGTGGACTGTGACACAGTGAGACAATGAACTACGAGGCAGCAGGGGACAAGTGAACTCTGGTAAAATGTATCAGCAAGAATGGTTTCCACAAACATAGTGCTTGACAGAATGCTGGCTTTGTTTTGTAAGCCACAGATTTGATTTAAAAGTAGGTAAAGCAAATTGATATGTTACTGAGAAAGTCATAAACACATATGTGCACATCTTTAAAACAAGGGTTGGATTGGCAATAGTGGGAAACTGCTGGGGACAAGGGGATATACCTCATCAACAGGGCACCTGTATAATGAACATTTGTATACCTAACCCTGAATTATAGCCCACATCTTTAAAATTAAAAATTAAAATAAAACAAGGGTTGGAAAACTTACAACTTTGGGACCAAATCCTGCCCAGTGCCTGTTTTGGTAGTTAAAGCTTTCCTGGGACAAACTGTGTCCATTTGTTTATGTATCATCATGGTTACTTTCCCACTACAAGGGCAAGGTTGAGTACTTGAGGAAAAAGCCATATCTGCCCTTTATAGAAACAGTTTGCTGACCCCTACTTCACAAGAAACAGAATGACTATCTCAAACTTCAGGAGAGTGACAACCTCCAAGGAGACAGAGGAGGCTGTGATCACAGAGGGGCAGCTAATGTCCTGAGATAAGAAATCACTTCTCAGTGGAGGTGGTAGACATGCAGATTTCCAGTATTCTATTCCCTTAAAGTACACATAACATGTTTCACCTGCTTTTTTGCTTATGTAATGTATTCTTCAATTTTAACAAATTTAAGAGGGAAGGAGAGGTTGATTCTGATTCTGGCAGTCACCCCTATGGGCATCGGAAGACTGAATACTATGATCTACATTCTGCATCTGTACCTGGTATTGGTAAGGGATACTCTCACCTTGCTAAGCAACAGGCTACATCCAGAAGTAGCTTTCCACTCTAAAATTCAATGCTTTCCTGATGGCAGAGGATGAAGGGTGTCTTAGAGTTTGAAAAGACAAAGATTGAGATCACCTAGTCAACTGACTTGTCAGTGCAGAAATTTCCTCCCAGAATCCTGGACAGATGGTCACCTCAACTCTGCAAGAATGCACACCATGAGTAACAGCATCTGGTCACAACATTCCATCCTGTGGTGTGGAATTCCCACCAGGACCAGATTCTTCCGCATCCTGTTCCTCTTAAGTTTCTGACCACTGCTCTGAGTAGTCTCATGCAGAAAGAGACTTGAGTGCCATCTCATTGGAGCCTGTCTCACTTGGTGGCCATGGGGATCATGTGTGGACACTTATGAAGTCCATGCCCTTCCTCTCATGACCCTTTGCTCTCTAGCCATGGCAAGCGATCAGACATTCTGTATATAGTAGAAGGAAATCCTGGCCACTCCAGTTACTCCCGGGGGACCCCTGTTTTGCCCTCTGGTGCACCACAATGCACATGCACCACAACGTTCACAAGACGTAGGAACCATGTACATTGCCCGGTAGGCAAATGTGACATCCAGCTCACCTGTAGAGATCTGTGACCAGGTTGTCCTTGTACCGAGCGCACAGGTTGTTGAGCAGCTGCTCATGCTGGCCAAACAGGCGGATGTAGTTGGAGGCAGGGAAGGGCTCCCTTGACAGGCACGTGATGGTTTCCACCATTTTGTACTGGTTAATATGAATTCGGAAGTAAGTGCCATTTTTCACACTACCTGTTATGATTTCTACTCCCTGGAAGGAAAGGAAGGGCATGTGGATCAGAAAAACAATATTAGAAACATTTCTGGACTCTGGGAACTTCATCACAGCAATTTATTTTTCAAATATAACAGAGAGGTTATATCCTATCCCTCGTTGCAAATAACAGTAATACATATTGACTAATCTCAACAGAAGATAATCATCTGTCAGAAACCACATATTTGGACTTAGTGACTTGATGTTCCTCAGGATATTTTAAACTCTGATTGCATTGCTCCCAGTTTCTAAATTAGTTGCTAGGTTACGACCAATCCTCTATTACTCAGGACCTCATATAGCTAATAAGGGAGCTTCGTTGATTCTCTTCTCTGAGGTGTTTTAAGACTGCTAAATTTCTTCATTTCACAGTACATTTGGAGAAAAACTTTCTAGTCACAAGTGATCAGAAGGAATTTCAGTAATGTAAGAGTACTTAAAGAAACAGACCAAAGGCAGAGGACCCCTGGCAGCAGGGCTGGGGGAGGGTCAGTCATTCTATAAGGTCTGTTGCCAGGAAGAAGGTTCAAGATTAGAAAACACACATATACATTATACAGGTGACCTTGAAGTTTATAAATTGTTAACGGTATGGGTGTGTGACTTTGTGGCCTTTAGAAACCGGCTAAAACTTCCCTGTGAACCCAGAGAACAAGGAAAGATGCTACTCTAACTTCATGTCACAAATGGCTTTTTCTTGTTTAGTCTCTGGTAGCTCCCTTTGGCTTGGGCAATGGGAAGCCTTGGTGGACACACACAGGTTCTGTGGGTGGTTCCTGAACCTACTCTTTGCCCCTAGACTCTGAACCTAGTACACAGTACACTTAGTACACTCAATAAATCTTTTTTGAGTGCATATAGATTTAAGCTTTTACTCTGAACTTGAACATGGTATTTAGAAACCCAAGGAACTGAACTTGGAGATTGAACTGACCCCAAACATTTACTTAGTCCTAGACATTGCCTGGAGATTTTGTCTAAACAAGGACACATGGTTTAACTTTAGATACATTGAGGCAACCAGTAGGTGTCACATAGCAAAACCCTGAGGGGGACCAAGCCAACTGTAAAGGCACCAGGTGAGACAAACAGGATATATAGATATACAGGGTAGATCCAGGCCAACCCCAGATGTGTGCAAGAAGCTGGCCTCTGGAGCTGGAGAAGGAACAGACGCAGCTTAGGAAAGGGCTGGGGACGCTGCTCCCAGGGCAATGCAAGGGGTCCATCATCCCCAAGAATGGACGAACACAGGTAGTCTAGCTCCATACCAATGTACTTTTAGAAACCCAAACTCAGTAAGGTGTGGGTCAACAAAACAATGGTCTACCCACCATGGGATTCGATGCAGTCAATAAAAATGAGTGTTGAAGTATATTTGATAACTGGGAATATGTTCACAGTACATTCTATATTATAGAAGAAGCTTACAAAAATGTTCATTGTCAGTTCCCTTTCTAAACCAACATTTTAACAAAATGCTAATGGTCATTTTCTGTGATTAGAAGATCAAGTAATTTTTCTTGTTTCTCCTCATGTTCACTGACTAACTATAGTTTCTTTTTGTATATTTATTTTCTGAAAAGTATTTTTTATAACTTTATTTTACTATAGAGATGTTGGGTATTAGTTAGGATTAGGTACATAAGTAACGCATGTGCAGGTGAAGTTTGGGCCTCCAACTATTCCTCATTTCCCCTAGTTTAGGACCAGGTACCCTTCTGTTGCTATGTGCTCCTACCCCCCAGCAATGTCCCATGACTGCTGATCCCTCCCTTGTGCTATTGTGATGAATGTTCAGGGCCCACTTATGAGTGAGAACATGTGGAACTCAGTTTTTTGTTTCTGTGATAGATCCCTAACTCCACCCAGTTTGCTGTGAAGTCCATGATTTTGTTCTTCTTTACAGCTGTGTAATATTCCATTATGTGTATGTACCACATTTTCTTTATCCAGTCCACTTTCAATGGGCAGTAGGGTTGGTTCCTTGTTTTTGCTGTTGCGAATAGTGTGGCAATAAACATGCATGTGCAGGTATCTTTTTACAGAAAGGGAAAAAATATTTGCGAATTGTGTATCTGACAAAGGCCTAACATCTAGGATCTATAAGGAGCTCAAACGAGCTGAAAGGAAAAACAAACAAACAAACAAACAGCCCTATTCAAAAATGGGCAGAGGACATGAATAGACATTTCTCAAAAGAAAACATATGGCTAACAGATACATGAAAAAATGCTCAGCCACACTAATCATCAGAAAAATGTAAATCAAAACCACACTGAGATACTACCTAACTCCAGTAAGGATGACCCTCATCAATAAATCAAAAAATAGCAGATGCTGGCATGGATGTGGAGAAAAGGGGTCACTTCTACACTGTTTGTGGGAGTGCAACCCTCTGTGGAAATTAGTGCAGCGATTTCTAAAGAAACTAGAAATTGACCTTCCATGTGATCCAGCAATTCCCTTCTAGGAATATACCCAGAGGAACATAAATTGTTCTACAGTTTCTTTTTATAGCAATGACCATCTCTTCTAAAATGGTGAAAAGTTATTTTTAAATACTCTGGCTATGCTGTGGCAAGGAATGAGACTTTTAACGGACAAACAGAGAGAAAAATAGAAACAAAAAGCAGGAACAAGGAGAAGGCAGGATGGCAGGAAAGTAGAAAGGAAGGAAGGAGGGAGAGAGGGAGGGAGGGAAGAGGGAAGAAGAGAAGGAGGGAGGGGAGGAAGAAGAGGAGACAGGAAAAGAAGAAGAGGAGAAGGGAGGGAGAGATGAGGCTCCAGGCAGGAGTCAGTTGTGGAAGACTGGGGCTTATCTGGAAAAGAGTTTGGAAATAGCCAGGCCCAAGCCTCTGGCTTCAGGGCTCTGGTCTCCCGATCCTCTGCTCACCCTCTGCTCTTGCCCCAAATATTTATCTAGTCCCAGATGCCCCATGCATTTTGTTCCTCAGGTCTTAGCTTCTCAGACTGAGCAGTGACTCTAAGCACCCGGGGTGGGGGGGGGGCGCATGACCTCACAGAATCATCCCCGGTGTCAGCTTCACTTGATGGCCCAGAATATTAAACACAATTTCAGAATTAAAATACTGCCCCTTCTCACAGAACACCGCTCCTCTGAAAGAGGGTGTGAGGCAACTCTCAGCCCCGCCCATGTAAGGGGGTCTGATGTAATGATGACCATTTCACACGCTTTCTAGTTTGGCGGGGTGTGTCTAGTTTCTTCCTTTGAGTATATAAATAAATTGTTAGAAAATTTGGATCTTGAATTTAAGACTTCGATGGATAACTGGTTCTGATGTGGTTTTTCTTCTTCTTCTCCTCTCAAATACTCTCATCCTTTGAGTTCCTTTATGATTTTGACAAAGGTTGGAAAATGACTCTGGAATTTGTGCCAAATGGAAGACACAGGATTAATCAGATTTGGTGTTCAAGAAATCAAGTTCCCAGCTCTCATGATGAACACACCACTTGAAATTTAATGGTATCCAAGGCAGAATTTGTTGTGACAAATTTCTTTATTCCGTGGTGCATAAGCCAACAAAGCATGTGGGCTGGAATCTGTAAACCAGTTTATTATGTAGACAACTCGGGGTCCCCTTTCTTCCTTTTGTAAGTTATCTCTCAAAGAGCTATGAATTACCAAAGTATCTTCTTCTTTAAATATTCCAATTAGTGGGCACTCTAAAAGCCTAATAAGACTCATCTGGACTATGCTTATTTTGACAATAGTAAATCAGTTTCTCTAGTGAAATATTGCTTGGTAGAAGCCATTCGCCATCAATTGGCCATATTTAGGCGACTGCCTGACCATTTTGGCAACAATTTCACTTAATCAAATTAATTCCAACCCCAAAAGATTGCTATGGAACCATGCTACATTTTTTTTCTTGGATAATAAAATGGAAAAAAATCTGTTTAGATCTTCACTAATTAAAAAGGAGGCCCACCTGGCAAAATAGTTAATTAAAGTCAGGGGTCCTGTTCACATACTGTCACAGCACCAGCCAAAGAATCTATTTAAGTTGTGTTCTTACTAAAACTCTCATTATCCAAAACCCCTTTTGGCTCTTCCTCTGACTTTATTCAGAGTGAGTGTCAGTGGTTCATAAATAAATGACACTGCATGCTGGAAATCATGTAGTGTCCTTGAAGAATCTGCTCCTGTCTGACGCCAATCCCATATTTTGTAGCTCTAGTACATTTTAGACTCAAGTTACTTATCCATGACGATCAAAGTGCTAGCCTCTGGACACTTTGGGCTTTGTCCTGCTTATCTAGTGCCCCACCTCATTGGTGCAGATTGTATTTTCCACAGATGGCCATGGCCACGTCCTCCTCCCACATGCCCTTCTGCAATAAGACCTTGATGCTCTTTGCACTGAGAGATGAAACCTCTGTCCCCTCCCCTTGAATCCCTCGGGCTGTGACTGCTCCAGCAGAGCATGTGGGGGAATTGATGCCGTGGGACTTGCGAGGCTGGGTCATACAAGGCAACTCAGCTTCTGACTTGCTGTAAGGACACTTGCACTGGGAGCCGGGAGCTGTCATGTGAGCAGTCCAACCACTCTGAGGCCTTCACACTGTGAGGGATCCCAGTCACACATGGACAACCCACGGTAGCACTTCCTGTCTTCGAATCACCACAGCCCAGGCAAGGAACTCACCTTCAGTTCTGAGGAAATAAGCCCTCAGATGATCTGGACCACTGCTCTAGTCTTCCCACCTAAGGTGCCAATGGTGTGGAGCAGAGACAAATTGTTCCCACTGTGTCCTGTCGGAATTCCTGACCCATAGAATCTGTGAGCAGGATCGAATAGCTGTTTTGCTTGTTTGCTTTTACACAGCAGTAGAAACTGGAGCATCATCTGCTATAATCCTACGGGTTTCTTTATTGTAAGAGAAGTTCACACCAGACCATGTGCACAGGATGCCTAAAGGAATCTGGGATGGGCCTAAGGGAAATGAGTTTTAAATACATTGCAAATGTCCTTTTCCTGAAGAGCCAGGGTTCATGATGTAGTTGGGCATGATGATGAAAACAACTGCCGTCTCCATTGACTGGCTACCTGTTTTGCTCCAGGCAGTGCTACTTTGTGTATGCTCCCTAATAATCCCAGAAATGCAGAGAAGTTCAATGACGGGTTCAAGGTCCAGGAAGTCAGTAGGAAAGCTGGGATCCAGACATCCTGATGGGATATAGGGAAAGGAAGGGCCTATGATGTTATGATGTGTGCCATTTTGAGTCTGTCCCCTTTTAAGGGATTTTCCAGTAGCTTCTATTACATCTCTTTGGCCAGAACCTGCCATATGGTTGACCTTATCCTCAAGGGAATCTGGGAAATGTGTTTATTTTAAGTTGGTCATATTGTTAGCCCTCAGATATATTCAGTAGAAGAAAATGGGAATGTAGGCAACTTCCAGTGTCGGCCTCACTAATAAGCAAATGGGACACATCAGAAAAGGAGCCCCCAGCTGACAGCACACACCAGTCTGAGACCATGTGTCAGAGAATCTTGTCAGAGGAGTTTCCCATTTACCAGCCATGTATGTCCTTTCTAACAAAGGGGAGTTCCCATCTCCACAGCTTCTGCTTTTCCTGGAGGGCCCTTCCAGTGTAATTCAGGGAGAGGAAGAAAGCCCTGGGGTCTGGATGGCAACTCCAGATGCCAAGAAATTAATTCACTCCATTACCAAGAAAGTAGATATATTTTAGTAATCTATAGATGCAGCACAAGTGACCTCAAAACTTAGTGACTGAATGACCTTCAGCAGGTGAGTGCATAAACTGTGATACATCTAGACAATGAAATATAACTCAGTGCTAAAAAGAAATGCACTATCAAGCTATGAAAAACATGAAGGAAACTTAAACGCAGATTACTAAGTGAAAAAAAGCCAATCTGAAAAGGCTAGATACGGTATGATTCCAACTATACGACATTATGGAAAAGTCAAAATGATTGAGACCGTAAAAAGATTCATGGATGCCAAGTCTTAGGTCAGAGGGAAGGATGGACAGGTGGAGTACAGGTAATTCTATGTTTGGACACGGGTCATTCTATGTTTGTCCAAACCCGAATATACACCAAAAATGGACACGGGTCATTCTATGTTTGTCCAGACCCTTAGAATATACACCAAAAATGAACCCTAGTGTGCACTATTGGTCTGCTTGTTAATAATGTGTCAAGCGAGGGTCATCAGTGGTAACACATATGTCACTCTGGTGTAGGATGTTGATAGGGAAGAAGCTACGTGTGTGTTGTGGGATGGGGGTGGGGGGCATATGGGAAATCTCTGTACCTCTGTTCAATTTTGTTTTGAGCCCAAAACTGCTTTAAAAGTCTATTTTTAAAAGTAATGACTTAAAACAACAATAAACTATTATTATCTCACAGTCCCTAGGAGTCAAAAACTGAGAGTGGCCTAGGTGTTTATAGCCAAGATGATGGCTGGGGCTTCTGAAGGCTGGAATGAGGCTGGAGGATCCACTTCTGAGGTGGCCTGCTCATTTGGCTGGCAAACTGATAATAGCTGGTGAAGGAAGCCTCAATTTCTTACCAAATGGACCCCTCCAGAGGGGTCCTTATAACATAGCAATAAGCCATCTAGAAGGATGCACATTGGAAGCTATAGCATCCCTTCTGACCTAGCCTTGGAAGTCATACACTGTCATTTCTACAGTACCCTGTTGGCTGCATAGGTCAACCCTGCTCACTGTAGGTGGGGGCCATACCAAGAAAACCAAAAGGGCAAAACTCACTAGTGGCCCTCTTGGGGGCTGACGTGTGGGTCAATGCATTACACTGAAGACTCTGATAAAGAATTTCACCCTCCTGTAAACAAAGTTTTAGACTTGAAAGTAAAATGAAAGCCAGAAGTGATACTTACATAATTAGGCTGTGCCATTTGTACCTCCAAGGGAGTTGGAATGGCAGGCTTGGTAACATGCAGGTAATGGTAAGATCCAGGAAGAATGCCCCCTAGAGGAGATGGCAAGTGTTTCACATTTAAAATCAATTGTTAATAAGGTGGGTAATAGATCCTATTTTTACCATAAGACAGACAGAGATGTCTACAGTGGTGTCTACTCCTCAAACTTTCCTGCTTAAGTACTTAGAATAGCAAGGAACTCTCTGGGGTGACTGAGTGTTATTTAATCACATCAATGTGAAAGTGACATGATACCCCATAAAACAGCCATCAATCCTCCAAGACCTGCCTGGGGGACCCTGTCTGTGCATCCTGTGGTTATCTACACCTTCAGCACCCTAGCCTATACCTACCTGACCAAATTAAGACCTTGGAAACCTTAACTCTTGCAATGGCATCCCCCTCCTCCCGCATCCTTTCTCCAATATGTAGCCAAAATACTAAAAAATTGAACTTAATAAGGACGGTCAACAAAAGTCTTTATTCAGTGCTTTAGAAACAATCATTATCAATCCAACATTTTGAGCATGTCCCTGAAGTCTGAGCCGGATCCAGCTCTGGTTTCTTATACTCCTCCCTCTTGCTGGCACCACCTTCCCGAAGGTCTTGCCAGAGTAGGAAACAGAGCAGGCTCTCACTGAGGCCATCTAGTCAGGAGGAGAAAGACAAGGACTGGAATGTGGGGCTTCTGTCTCTTTTAGTCTGATGCTCTGCTGGCGGGGTCTCCTTATCTCTGAATTCACAGTAAGAAGGACAGCTTGGAGTAAGGTGTCAGGGCAAACCCCTACTTTCTAGTTGTGAGACCTCCAGGAAAGTGGCTGGTCATTCCCTACTCTGTTTTCTCATCTGTAAAACTAGGATCACAGTCAGGATATGGCTCATCATAAATGCTCAAAATGCAAAGCACCACAATAATAACCCCAGGTTTGTAGTAAGTGCTTCAGAACTGAGGAGGACCCTCCACTATTGTAGCAACCCACTGAGGGACAAAGGAGCCTCCTCACCAAACCCAAGGGAAACACAGAGAGCTACCTCAGTGCTGGACCCAGGTCCAATTGGTGGCCCTGCCCAGGGCAAGAAGGCTGCCTGCTCACATACCTTGGACCTTGGCTCCCTTATACATGGGGATCAGCTGGTCAAGGTCAGCAGGTGGTTCAGTCACAGGTTCGAGAGTTGGATCAAAGAGACTGAGCATGGCAGCTGCCAGCTGAAAGCCAATTTCTTTGGAGCTGAAGTTGCTGTGGGTCCACTCATTCGAGTAATATCGACTGGAGAATTTGGTGAGGGAGCCAGCAGCTCTGATGGCGATGTCATTGGTGTGGAAGTTGGTATCAATCACCAGGCGACCATCATAGACAAGACAGGCATCATTGAGTGCTTTGAACGTTTCATAATCCACGTTCTTCTCACAGAAGCTGAAGAATATCTACAAAGGGAACAATATCATCATTACTCAGTCTTACTCTTTGTTTTACCTTTCCAAGAACTCAGATAGTCTCAGGGCATTTTATTATTTGGACACTCCCACAAAAATCTACTCAATGTTTGTCATAACATTGTGTGTGTGAGAGAAAGATATATTGTCTTGGGTATGAAGAACAAATGACATAACCAGATGCTACTCTTTTTTGTCACTCAATTTAGACATCCAGGTGCCAAGCGATGAGATACCTGCCACAGGAGTAAGTCTTTTGTCCCCATAAGAAGGTTTACCTTCTTCTCAGGGAGACCCCACTCCCTGCCCTCTCCTGTAGTTTGAACAGCTCTACCTCTGCCCCCTCCATCTTCCTCTTCCTGTGACTGACATTCAGGTCTCTCTAGGTTCCTGCTTGGTGATATCTCATCTAATCTTGAGTCTTCAGATTGCTGTGCTCCCAGCTTTCAAAACCCAGTGAGCTTGTCCCTGCAGGATTCTCTAGGGAGGATGCAGGACCCATCAGCCTCCGGATCTGCCAGGCCTGGGCTCTGCATTGCTGCTTTCTGCCCTGGTAAGGCAGACAATCACTCAAGAAATACTTATGGTGCACCTTCCATTTGCCAGGCCTGTGTCACGGAGGGGTCACAGACCCCTCTACATGCACCTTAGAAATGATCCATTTGCCCCCTTCATTCTCTGGTCAAATCTTAATGCTGTCTCATGCTTGCCTGGACATCTCCCATATTAATGTTGAAAGTCATTAAAGCAGTCCAAGTGAGCTGTGTTTAAGTCTTTTGTTGTTGCTGAAGTAACTTAAATGAGTTGACCTATTTTTATCTTTCCCTAAATGTAGTCTGCCTCCTTAGGCATGACTGAAAAGTTAACATAAGACATAGGTCCCAGTCATACTGATGGCCACCAACCTCTTTCTTTTCCCTGCCTGTGTTACTCACTTCACTTGTCCCATTCTGTATAATCAGCTGTTCTGGGCCATAGTGGTACTTTCCCTTCCACTTCCCTGACTCTCACCCATGAAGGCTGCAGGGAGCTGTCTGTTCTGCAGTAGTCAGTGGTCATGTGTGGTTGCAACTTGGATGGATTTAGAGCCCATAATACTCAGTGACTTATCACAGAAACAAAGAACAGAGTACCACATGTTCTCACTCATAAGCGGACCCTGAACATTTACCATAATACTATAAGAAAGGGGTTGGCAGTAGTGGAGCACTGCCGGGGTGGAAGTGGGGATACAACATCAATAAGGGTACCTGATCTCCAATCAGGCAAAGTGAGGACCAAAAGGAGGCCCAAACTTTACCTGTATGATGTCCACTTGTATACCTAATCCTGAATTGTACCCCACATCTTTAAAATAAAATATAACATTAAATACATAAAAATAAATTTAATTCCAATTGTATTAAAATTAAATACAATAACAAGTTTGGTTCCTCAGTTGTAGCAGCCCATTATGAGTGCTCAATAGTTATGGGTGGCTAGTGGCTGCCATATTGGACAGTGTAGACCCAACCCATTTCCATCCTTGCAGAAGATTCTATTGGCCAACTGAAATCAGATCCATCGTTTCAGTGAGACCCTTTGTCCTCCTTCAGGGAGGCAACACGCTCTGTGCCCCGCCCCCTTGTCTCCATTCACCCAGTTGTCTAATCCTCTCCCAGCTACTCCCATACCAAGAAGCTTCTTTCTTTCGAATCTCTTTAAATTTTTTCTTTCCTATAATTTTTGTCCAGCAGCCACAAGAAAATAGATTTTTCCGAGTCTCTCTCTGATTTTGAATCTGTCTCCCTGCACTCCTTTTCTTCTCTCCCTGTCTCCTTTCCCACTATATTATAAAAATAATTTCCCACCCACATAAAATATAGAACGTCATCTGATATGAATTTAAATTATACACAAACCAGTGCCATCAACCTCTTGAGCCCCTGAAAATGTTCTGAAATCTCATTCAGCATCCTCACAAAAGTTCTACCTACCCAGTTTTCTTTTTCTAACCAAACCTACTTTTTTTAAGTAACACATTAAATATATTAATTCTTGTTTTCCTGGATTTTAAGTTGCCAGTATTGCAGTAGCATTTATTTATATTGTTTTGGTGTAGGCATTCACAATTTTGGCTACATTTGGGATTTCATAGGAATTTGTGGACTAGACTGAAAACCAAATAAGCAAATCTAACACTGTTAATAGGAACATGTGTTTTAAGTTACAGACTCCAATATAACCCATGTGCTGCTGTAAGCCAAGAATATATTACATGTTGGGGGGAAAAAAATGAAGTGAAACTGCCTGGCCGCACTGATGTTCTGAGCAAATATTTCAAGACCACTTATATCGTTAATTCTGAGCAAAACTTCCTGGTGAGCTAGGGAGAAGGGTGGAGTCAGCAATCCAATGAACCTCATTCATTCATGCATTCAGATAAATGTGTCTTGTGCCTGGCATCATGCATGGCCTCAAGAACATCTTGGTGAAAAACATAAACAGGATGCTTATGATCTAATTGGAGAGATGAACTCCAACAAAGTGATAATGACTGCCTGTAGAGCCAGTGTGACTGAGAGCTCACCTGGCAGGAGACCAGACCACCTGTGAGAGCCCAGGAGGCACTACTGGCACTGAGGATGCAATGAGGTCCTGTGTGTGGGAGGGGTCAAAACACCAATTTTAAGAGAGTTCTGCTTCTGGTGTCATTATATAACCTTCTGAGACTGATACTCCCACTGACCATAACATTTGACTCTGGTCAAAATATGAGAACAGCTACTTGAAGATTCCGATTAGTATTTAAAAGTAGGTAGATTATGTATTACGGTAAAAACTTGGAGCAATGACTAGCATAGGGGTAATCTCCCTTATTTTAGAGACTTTTTAAGAGGGTACGCTAGTCACTTTATGCTCTAATAGAAAAATAGAGACGATAGAAGAGTCCGTGAACTTGAAGTTCTGTTGCAGTAGAAACAGAAATTTCTAATTTGAAGAACAGTTAGAAAGAAAAAAAAGAGAGAGAAAGAAAATGAAACAAATGAACAGCACTTTAAAGCCCCAGGGAACAATATCAAAAACTTTAGAAGATACTAATTGGAAGTCAAAAAGAGAGGAGAGAAGAATGGGGTAAGAAATAATGGCCAAAAACTTGCTAAATTTTAGTAAAATCATAAATTTCTAGATTCAAGAAGCTCAGTGAACTCTAAACAAAATAAGTTCAAGCAAATCCATGCCTAGAGACATAACAAACAAAATACCCACAGCATCAAACTGCTAAAAAAACTAAGGATAAACAGAAAACTCTGAAAGCAACCAACAGAAAATGACACATTACATACAAGAAAACAATGTGTTGAATGACTATAGATTTTTACGTCAAAATGCATGGATGACAGAAGACAATGGAAAAGCATCTCCAATGTGCCGAGGAAAAGAAAGTAACTGTCAGTCCAGAATTCTACATCAACTGAAAATATCCTTCAAGAATAAAGACAACATAAAGATATTTTCAGAGAGAACAAAACTGGAGAATTAGTTGCTAGCAGATCTACAATACAAGAAATACCATAGAAAGTTGTTTGAGGTGAAGGGAGACTTGGATTATCAGAAAGGAAGAAAAAGCAACAAAACTAGAAAATATCTGAGTATCTATAAAAGACTATTTTTCTTCACTCTTTAAAATATATGTGACTTTAAAACAAAAATTATGACCTTGTCTTACTGATGTTTCAATGTGTATAGATGTAATTACACACAATGACCAGGTATGGGGAGAAGAATCTGAGGGTGGCAAGGTTGTTACATATGATGTGAAATAGAGAATATTAACTCTATTGAATGTGAAAGATTGCAATTGTATATTATAATCCACAGAGCAATCACTAAAACATAAAATAAGATATAGCTAAAAAGCCAGGTGAAGCAGAATACCAAAAACTACTTTAATAATCCCAAAGAAAGCAGGCAAGGGGGACCAGAAGAACAAAAAGGAGAGGGGACAAATGGAAAACAAATAATAAATTGGTAAACCTAAATCTAATCATATCAGTAATTACATTAAATATTAATGATCTAAACACTTTAATTAAAATGCAGAGACAGTCAGAAAGGATAAAAAGCATGTGGTAGGTAGAAGTCTAAGATGGTTCCCAAGATTCCCACCTCTCCTTCTGAGTATGGGTGTGAACTGTGAATATGACAAAGTGATGTCATATGACAAAGTAGACTTTAAGAAAGAGGAGAACATGCTTGGTGAGCCTGACCTAAATATTCAATTTGGGTATTAGACAATACATTTCTAAATAATCCAAGGGTCAGTGAAGAATCACAGAGAGATTAGTTGCCCAGGTTGTTCTCAAACCCGTGGTCTCTGGCAATCTGCTCACCTCGGCCTCCCAAAGTGCTGGGATTACGGGCTTGAGCCACCATGCCTGGCTAAATTTCTTTCTATGAGGCCAACATAGCCCAAACACCAACACTTTACAAGGATATCACAAAAATAGAAAAGTATAGTTCAATATCCCTCATGAATACAGTTGCAAAATCATTTCAAGAATTCTTAGAACATGTTGGCAAATCAAATTCAACAATATATAGAAGGACACAACATCATGATTAACTAGGGTTCATCCCACAAATTTAAGGTTGGTTGAACATTTTGAAAAATCAATCCATGTAATTCCCTGTATTAAAGAATTAAGAGGAAAAGAATATGATCTTTAAAAGAAATACGGAAAATTCATCTGACAGACTTCAACAGCCATTCATGATAAAACCTCTGATTAAACTACAGATGAAAGTTTACTTCCTCAGTCTGATCAGAAACACCAAGGAAAAATCCACTTCCCTCACGTTTAACAGCAAAGTCTGCAAGTTCTCTCCTGAGACACGGAAGTAGGCGAGGGTGTCCATTTCCCCCACTCTTATTCAACATACACCAGAGGTCCTAGCCAGTGAAATAAAGCAAATGCCTGAAATAAAAGGTCTAAATATCAGAAAAGAAAAAGTGAAACCATCTCTACTTGTATGACATGTTTACGGATCGAGAAAGCAACTACCAGAACTAATAAGTGAAGTTAGCAAAGTTGCGAGTTACAATGTTTATACACAAAACCGACTGCATTTTGTAAACTAGCAGTGATCAACTGGAAAACAACATTTTAAAAATACATTTACAACAGCCAAGACACTTCCCAAAAGGAGACACACCAATGCCAATAAGCACATGAAAAAATGCCAAACATCATTAATCATCAGGAAGGCACAAATGAGAAACACAATGATACACTGTGCCATACCCATGAGAATGGCTAAAATTAGACTGACAATACCAAGAGCTGATAAGAATGTGGAACTGGAACTCTCATGCATTGCTGGTGGAAACATACGACCGTACAGCTACTCTGGAGAGCAATATGGCAACTTCTTAAAAAGGTAAACATTCACCTAACATATGACTTAGCCATTCTTTGGGCTTATAGCTAAGAGAAATAAAAATATATAGATACACAGAGATGCATACAAGAACAAGTATGACAGGCAAATTAATAAGCAAAATGTGATATATCATACAATGGAACACTACTCAGCCATAAAAAGTAATGACATTGATAACATGGAACCTCATAGAATCTCAAAATCACTGTGCTGAGTAGAAGAAGAGAAATTTAAAAATAGTGCATAATATATGATTCCAGCTACAAAAATGGTAGTTTTAGTAGATATATACACTTATGACACCATCTGTTTTACTTTCCAAGAGCTGATGTATCTACTACAAATTGGGTAGCACAAAACACCAGAAATGAATTCTCTCACAGTTCTAGAGACTCAGAGTCTGAAATCAAGGTATTGTCAGAACCATGCTCCCTCCAGAGGCTCTGGGGAAGAGCCCCTCCTTACTTCTTGCTTCTGATGATTGCTGGCCATTCTTGTCTTCCATGACTTGTAGCTGCTATCACTCCGATCTCCTTCTCCATTGTCACAAGACTTCCTCTGTGTCTCCTCTGTATCATCAAATCTTTCTCTTTTCTAAGGATACTAGTCATTGGATTTAGGGCTCACCTTATCCAGGATGACCTTCTCTTTACTTGGTTCACTGTACTGAGGGTTAGGACTTCAGCATGTCTTTCTGGGGAAATAATTCACCCTATAACACTAATACCATAGTCAAGATAATGGATATATTTAGCCCACAGAGCTGCTCAATGCCCTGGTAGAGGCAGCCCAAAGCATTCAGCAAGAGAGAGAAACACCCTGACTTTTCATTTCCTATTTTTAAAAATTTTTATTTTAAAGATGTGGGATACAATTCAGAGTTAGGTATATAAATGGTCATTGTACAGGTAAAGTTTGGGCCTCACTTTGGTCCCCACTTCACCTATTGATGAAGTCTGCCTTCCCCCTACTTCCCCTGGCAGTTTCCCACTACTGCCAAAACTTTTCTTGTAGTATTATGATTAAATGATCATTGTTCAGGATCCGCTTATGAGTGAGAACATGAAGTATTATGGTGTGTGTGTGTGTATATATGCATATATATACATATAATATACATAACATATAATATATACATATATAAACACACACATACACATATTATATAGTATTACAAAGTCTAAGTCCATTCAAGTTGCTGCAAAGTTCATAATTTTGTCCTTCTTTATGGTTGCATAATATTCCATCATGCATATGTACCACATTTTTAAAATACAGTCCACTTTTGATGGGCAGCATGGTTGGTTCCATGTCTTACTACTGTGAATAATACTGCAATAAACATGTGTATGCAGGTATCTTTTTCATAGAGTGATTTGAGTTCCTCTGGGTATATTCCCAGAAGGAGGCTTGCTGGATTGTATGGAAGGTCGATTTTTAGATTTTTTAGGAATCACCACACTGCTTTCCACAGAGGTTGTATTAGTTTACACTCCCACCAACAGTGTAGAAGTGTTCCCTTTTCCCTGCATCCTCTCCAGCATCTGTTGTTTTTTGTTATTTATGATGACCATTCTGACTAGAGTTAGGAGGTATCTCAGTGTAGTTTTAATTTGCATTTCTTTGATGATTAGTGAGGCTGAACATTTCGTTGAGCATTAGTGAGGCTGCTCATATGTCTTGTTTTGAGAAGTGTCTACTCATACCTTTTGCTCACTTTTCCCTTCCCGTTTCTAACCTCACACCAGCACAAACTGTTGGCCAGAAACAGATGAAAGCCAGAGCGTAATGGAGCCTGGGCGGTATCACTGGCAGGGGCCATTCCCGTGATGCCAAGCAAGTCTGGGAAATTGACAGGAAGGACCTGTCAGCAAACAAGCTGGTTCCTGGCCCAGACTGCTTCAGGGTGAAGGTCGAGCAGAAAGGTGCCTTGGATCAAGGCAGTCAGGGTACAGTTGACCCTTGGACAACAGGGGTTTCTTCTACCTCTGCCAATCTGAGACTGCAAGGCCAATCCCTCCTCTCCCTTCTCCTCCTCGCCCACTCAACATGAAGACAACTAGGATGAAGACCTTTATGATGATCCACTTCCACTGAATGAATAGCAAACATTTCTCTTCCTTGTGTCTCTCTCTCTTTTGGGGGGGGGGGTTGGAGTCTCACTCT
>NW_007097626.1:77213-78710 GCF_000164805.1 Carlito syrichta
GTTGCCCAGGCAGGTCTCGAACCTGCGGGCTCAGGCAATCCACTCACCTCGGCTTCCCAAAGTGCTGGGATTACAGGCTGAGCCACCGAGCCCAGCCTTGTGTCTCTCTTAATAACATTTTCTTTTCTCTAGCTTACTTTATTGTAAGAACACTGTATATGATGCATGAAACATACAAAATATGCATCAACTGTTTATGCTATCAGTAAGGCTGCTGGTCAACAGTAGGCTACGGGTAGTTAAGTTTTTGTGGATTTTCAACTATGTGAGAGGGTTGGTCAAGGGTTGACTGTTGGCAAGATGTTTTTGCCATGGTTTGGATTCTAATCCCAGTAGGCCATGAAGGGCAGGGAAATAGCTAGAGCCCGAATCCAATGGGACATGTGGGGAGGTTTCCTTAGGCCTCTTGCCTCCTCAACAAGGGACGTGCCCACCTCCAGAGGGTCCCCAGGATAAACTTGGCAATCTTCTAGGATTCTCATTTTAGGGGGGAAACATTTTGATTTTTTTCCTGTCTCAAATAGGTGTTAGGACATATGTGTCTAGACAATATCACTTCTGGAAATAAAATGGACTTTTCCTGTCTTTCTCACTGCTGTCTCCCTAATACCTAGGTCAGAGCCAGGGACCTAGTAGGTGTTCAATAAATATTTGTGGAGTGAATGATTAAATGGATATTTTCATGGATCTCAGGATAAAATGGAGATTCCAGGGAAATCTCCTTTGTGGTGGGTGGTCTGCTTTGAGCCCCTGTCTAGACTCTGGGTTGGGGTAGGGGTGAGAGCCACCATCCTCAACCCTTAGAGGCCTCTAAGTAAGAAGCCCTGACTTAGGCAAGGGACCCCTGCCCCTAACTGTCTTGCCTACTAGATGTTAACAGGCAATTTTTATCATAATCACTAACGCACACCCTTGACCCCTAAACTCCAGTCCTCACACTAAACCCAGCCTTCCATTTGTGCAGGGGTCCCCTGCGTCTCAGTTACACAGACTGGCCCTCTCTCTTCTTCAGCCCCTCCCTGAGGGCTTCTAGTAACCTCCTGAGCTACAGACTCTAGGAACAGGTCAGGCTGTTATACACCCCAAAAGGAAATTCTCTACACATATCTCCAAAGTCTCTGTGATGGGTGAAAGATCTGCCATTGTTGTTTTCAGAAAATCTAAGGGGTTAGTGGCAGCATAGGCACTGGGATGCTATTGACCTAAGCTGGGGTCCACCACTGACTTGCAGCCACAATGTTCTCATCCATAAAGTGGGGATGCTTACCCTTACAACTGTACTGGTGAGCAGACAGGATGCATTGCTGCATACAGCACCTTCCTGGACATGGCAAGCTCGCATGGTGATATGGCCCCCTCCCTCCCCCCATGAAGAGGCAGGTTCTCATTCCTCTCCCCCTTGAATCTGGGTTGGCTGTGGGCTTGTCTCTAGTAAACAGAATGCGGTGGAAATATGTCTGTCTGTCTGTCTGTATGTCTCTCTCTCTCTCTCTCTCT
>NW_007097626.1:78730-192340 GCF_000164805.1 Carlito syrichta
CCCAACCCCACCCCCCGGTTTCCTCCCTCTCTCTCCTTTCTCTCCACATACCCTTAGACACAAGCCACCACACTGTGAGGAAGCCCATTCCCACGAGAGGGCCATTCATAAGTGTTCTGGCCAAAATCTTAACTAATGTTGATCAAGCATCCACAGCCAGACAAACGAGTGAACGTGCTTTCTAGATGATTCCAGCCCCACCCATCGTCTGACTTCAACCGCAGGAGGCACCTGGAGTGAGAACTGCCCAGCTGAGCACAGTCAAATGCCCAGACCAGGAGAAGGGATAATAATGAACGACTGTTGGTGCTTTCTGCCACTCAGTTTAGGGCGGTTGGTTCCTCAGCACCGGGCCATCTGAAGTCAGGAAGCAAAGCCCAGCCAGCATCTGTGACCATGAGGTCACTGTCCACCATCTTTCAGACCCCCAAATCCCTGGGAGGTGGCCGCCCCCAGCTGGGGTGACATCCAGGGACCCACTCACAGAGCACTGCAGTCGGAAGGGCTTGGTGGGCGTGGTGAAGCTGGCGCTGCGGATGGGGTCCGGGTTCAGGCCGTCGTTCCACTGGGCCAGGAGCGCGTCCCGGTGCACGGTGACCCCGGCCGCTCCGAGAGCCTCCTCCACGGCGCCCTCCACCGCGTAGTTGTTGAGGCAGCTGACGGCGGAGGAGGGCGGGAGCCGCACCAGGTGGAGGCGGGGGCCCTGCACGCCGAGGCTCAGGAGCGCCTCCGCAGTGGTGTACGCGTCGATTGTGTGCCCGTAGACAATGACATTCCCTAGGAGAGGAGGGAGAGGCTGCGATGCACCGTTAACAGACCCCAAACCTTATTAGTCAAATGCTAATAATGCCGAATTGCTCCCATAACCCTCTCAGTTTTCAGCCGCGGGAAGCCAGCGTTGTTGCCTAGCAACGGCGACCAAGCTAATTTAGCAAAGAATTGGCACAAAACATCCCACAAAGTAGTCAAGTACTTTTACTGCAGAAGTAGGACATTCATTTATGTTCCTATAATTTGAAAGTTGAAATTATGCTGAATGAAGCTGTCTAGAATAAAACCCTTTCTCTTGCTTTTTGTTCCCTATGTGCTACACTTATTAAGGAAGCAAAATTACTCAAATTCGCAATATATACAAGTTCTTCCTCAGAGAGGAAAGGACAAAGGTAACACACTCGTGCACGTGATGCTGTGACATTGTCTTATTTATACATTAAACTGGGCTGATTTCAAGGAAATGTTTCCTTCTTTGAGAAGTAAAGACTAGAACATTCTGCTTTTCAACAGATAATTTTACAAAGATTCAAATCTTGATTTTTTAGAATTTCACGTGTCAAGACCTAGCCAGAGAGACTGAAAGGCATTATTTTGGTCAGCAAGTATAAAATCACAAAATAATCTTGACAGATTTCCCATGAATAAGAGTATTTTGATGGTAATGGTCTATACTACTCATTTACATATACTACTCAAAAACACTATGGAAATAATTACATATGCTATTCTATTGCATCAGTTTCAAGATCAATGACACTGTTAAATGAGTGAAATGTAGCACATGCTATTTTTGACCCTGACCTGGCATTTCTACCTTTCACAAAGGAAGAAACTGTTATAGACTCACTTTTCAGGTAAGACATAACTGTTTTACCACAAAATATATGCTTCACTGGATTCTTCTCCTGTTTATTAAATGGTACGAAATGGAATTTTACAAGGCAAAATAAATGCCAAGTGTATTCTTTCAATTTGGTTGAGGAAATCATGCCAAAATCAATTTCAATCCAAAATTGAAAGGTGTGAGGGCTTGTCTTATTTGCGTAGGCAAACTAAGCTGGACTAGCTCTCAGATGGCTTCTCTGGGGGGTTCTAGAAAGTTCTCTCATGCTCCCTGCTCCTCAGCCATGGAAGGCCAAGAAGGCTGGTGCGAAGGCAGGGGTCCTGGCTCCTTGCCTTCACTAGGATGCTCAGTCTTGTGGCTCTGACTTCCACTTTGTTCAAGAGCTCTGATGCAGCATTCCTCGGTGAGCTGCAGGCCCTTTGGTTGAAACAGGCAACATTTTGCTTATATTATGGAGGCTCCCACCTGCTGAGAAACGTGACTCTTGGCTGTCTGGCACAACAAAGCATCAGCCTGCCAGGAAAGGCAAAGCTTGAACCTAAGACTGTCCAAGGTTTGAGGTTTTGTGTCCTTTGGAAACACACATACCAAAACAATCTTCATTTTCAATAGAACACAGTGAAGTGTTGAGGCCCCACCTGACTCAGAGTTTGGTGTTTTCAAGTCACCCCACCTCAGCTGTTAGCAGCTACACTGGGAGTGGGCGTCTTCACAGTCAGCTCTGGAAGTCGGGCAAGCTGCGCTGTGGGCTTGGAAGGCTGTACCATCCAGAAGGGCTGCCCAAACTGCAGGCAATGCTGCTTTTCAATTCAAAAGGTAGTACATTTCCTATAACTTCTAATTTTTTTTTTTCCCATTTTATTTTAATACAGACAGTTCACGTGTATGTTTGTTACATGGATGTATTTTGTAGTTGTGGGGGTTGGGTCTCAGGTGGCCCATTCCCTAGATAGTGAATATTGTGCCCCATAAGTAATTTCTGAACGCTAATCCCCCTCCCTCCTCCCCTCTTATTGGTGTCCCCAGTGTCTATTATTTCCATTTTTTTGGTGGCCATTTAGCTCCTGCATATAAGTGAGAATATGCAGTGTTTGAAAACCTCTAATTTTAAAATAACAGGTTTATGTATAGATATTCTGACTTCTAAATGGGTTTGGTTACCTTTAAGTTTAATTTGAAACAACATTCTCTAACAGAAATATAAGATTTCAGTTAACTTAGCAGCTACAATAACAAGCCATCCCAAACTCACAAACAACTCCAAGCATGTGTTGGAACTCACGCATCTCTGGGCCGGTTGACATCAGCTGACCTGACTCCAGGATGCAGATGGGTTTGAATCTGTACCACGTGTATTTCATCTACCTGGACTGGTGGTTACCTGAGGCCTTTTCTACTTAGGGCAAAATGTGGGACCCAGAAAGGCAGGCACCGCGCTCAGGCACAGCTCAAGCTTCTGCCCGCATCACAGCCACCAACATCACGTCCCATGGATCAAAGCAAGTCTCCTAGCCATGCCCATGGTCAAGGGAATGAGGTAGCCACTCTGTTCCCACTCTGCTCCCACTCTGCAGGGGGAGGGGAATGAGCATTTGCTAAACAGCTCAACAGTGGTTCAAACCAGCACAGTCACACACACATTAAATAACTGCCTGCATGATTTCTTCGTAAATCTCTTATTGAAACATGCTTTATATGATTATTTAGTTATATTTCTCTCATTTCCCATAAGTATAGTAAAATCTCATTATAATAGAATGTGTCGGTAAATAAATAAGAACATGTTACAGGTCAGATCACCTCCCTCCACAAATATAACAGGATGTGATAAAAACCTGACATAAAAGTCAAGCCCACCACTCTCTGCCAGTACAATCTCTTGCCTTTAAAGGTCTCCACTCTGTGGGAGATTATCCTTTCCATCAGCTTTGTGAAATTGCAAGTTCTTTCTACATCATGTCTCACTTTTACTTTATAAAGCACTTTTAGATTCAGTTCACGTTTATCTCATGACTCCTATATACCAGGCATAAAGTTGGGTATCTTCACGAGTAATCCTTTATATTATTATTATTATTGTCAATAACTATAACATTTAGATCTGTTAATAATAACATTGGCTTAACCTAAATGCCTATAAATAATTTTTTCATAAACTGAAAGCAAAATATGAGAATGGTGATAATTCATAGAATAACCAAAGTCATATTTTGGGGGATCCCACAGAAAAAAACTAGTAGTAGACAAAGACTTTGATTATTCCTATTGAGATAAATCAACCTAGATATAAAAATATGATTACGCATATTTATCAGAGTAATTGTACTAGAACAGATGAGTAGGAGTTAGTGTTTTGGAAGAACCATATTGGGGCCTCACCTCAGCTTGTCCATAGCTGTGCCTGGGCCCTGGCACATGGTCTACCCTCTAGCTAGGTGAAGTCCCAGCAGGCCCACAGGGGGTCTCTGGCTTTCCTTCCCCGCACTCACCAAGGCCTACACATCTGGGCCTCTCTGTAAGATTACTTCTTTGGACTGTAAGGTCCATGTTTGCCCTTGGTGAACTGTGTTATCCCTGGACCCTTGCACAGGGCCTGGCCTATGGGGGATATGGTCATATCTCCTGACTAGATCCATAGATAAAGGTTTACAGTTTATTAGATTGCTGATCCTAAGACTTTTTTCTTGCTAACTGAATTATACTTTTGTGCTTTCTAAATATTTTGTACAGAATGTCACTGTGACCAGACTTTCTGACTATATATTTCCACTTGATATTCACTGTTAAGTTGAAATGTAAGAAATACCCAGTCACAGAATGGGTTGTATACCAGAGATATGTAAGACAGAAACACGTTCCTCTTAATAATGTAAACTCTGGTTATTAGATTTTCAGTGTAGCTCACAAAATCCTACCTATTTCCAAGTGTAACCAAAATTGTGTGTGGCCACAACAAATTATAGACATCAAATAATATTCCTGCCATTTTGGTGGCGTTTAAAGTCAAAGAAACATGAAATCACATCTTTCATGTGCTATTTAAGAAAAGACAGCTGTTGAGTAAATAGAAAAACAGGTTTATAAAGATGCTGAAGGCAACTTTGGGAGTTTTTAGGAGTTTGAGAGGTTTACAGCACTGGTTTTACTTTAGATGCAAATTATTCTTCAGGTCTTGGGGCTTTCTTATGTCATATATGGAGGGCAGCAGTGGTAAAACGGTTGGTTCTGTTGCAATAGTTTGATCAATTTTGGGCTGAATCAAGGAGCAAAGATGAGGGAAGGAAGGAAACAGAGTGAGAAAGAAAGAGCTCAGAGAGACAGAACAGCAGGAGCCTCAGAGAAATAGACTTTCCTTGATTCCTGGGTGAGGGATAGAAGGAAGAAAGATCAAAAGTGACAGAAAGCAGCTGCTTAAGCCCTAGGTGGGATGAACCAAGGGGAAACGGGTAAGAGGCACTGCTGTCTTTTTGTTAGCATTGCTGTAAAGGAACACCTGAGCCTGGGGAAATCTATAAAGGAAAGAGCCTGCTCACGGTTCTGCAGGCTGTACAAGAAGCATGGCACTGGCGTCTGCTTCAGGTGAGAACTCAGGCATCTTCCATTCACAGCGGAAGGGGAAGGGGAGCCGGAATCACATTATGAGTCGAAGGAAAATGAAAGAAGGTGCAGGCTCTTTTTAACAATCAGTTATCTCCAGATCTAGCGGGAGGGTTCCTAGCTGTTGACATCTGTTCATCCCACCTCCATGACCCAAACTCCTCTCGCCAGGCCCCACCTCCGACACTGGAGATCACATTTCTTTCTTTTTTTTTCACCTTTAAATTTTTTACTTTAAAATTGTGGGGTACAATTCAGGACTAGGTATACAAATATTCATCGTGCAGGTATCCTTGTTGATGAGGTGTGCCCTCCCCCTTCCCCAGGCAGTTTCTCACTACTGCCAATCCCACCTCCCCACAACCCCTTGCCCCCACAGTTTCCTGCTGTCAATCCTTTTCTTAGAGTGTTACAATAGTTGTTCAAGGTCCACTTATGAGTGAGAACATGTGATACTCAGTTCTTTGTTTCTGTGAAAGATCACTCAGTATTATAGACTCTAAGTCCATCCAGGTTGCTGCAGAGTTCATGATTGTTCTTCATAGCTGCGTAATATTCCATTGTGTATATGTACCACATTTTTAAAAAATCTAGCCTTCTTATCTACAAGGATCACATTTCAACAGGAGTTTTGGAGGAGCGAAACATCCAGACTCTATCAACCATGTTGGCTTCACCTGAGAGGAATACTCGGGCTAACGGCCGTGTGCCAGCTGGTGTATGCGGTGGGTGACTGGGGGTCTACTAGCACAGAACAGCCTGGCAGCAGTACAGATGGGGGAGGCAGCCTGGGTTATGGCAGCCTGTGACATGTGTTCTATAGCATGCTTTTAGTAAGCCAGAAAACTTCAGTTAAGAACAGATGAGTTGAATGCAAGTACTTCTACCACCTACGGGCTTTGTACCTCATGCAGTCCTTGCAAATATTGTGAAACACACCATGGGCTTCCTTCATAATCAGACAATCACATACATGGCTTTGAAATTTCCAGGTACATATGGAAGAGACAGAATGGGGAAATGGTGAATTTCCCCTGGATATCAGTTTTTAAAAGATCTGGTCACTGTCTTTTTTCTAGTTCAGCTTATTTAACAGGTAAGAAACAACTGGCTTTTGCACAGGATCTGACAGGTGACAGAGGTTAAGGATGGGTTGCCCTACTTTAAAATGGCAAATAACTAATGATTAGATCACTTAGGGTGGATTTTCCACAAAGGATAAGGGAAGGTACTCATAGCAGTGTTCACACAAGGCCAATCTTTGTTGCTCCTTTTAGAGCATAAATGGCGCATCACTCTGAATACGGGTATGAAATGGGCAACAGGGTCCCAGAGGGCCACGTGGAAGGTGATCACATGGTAGCCCCTAAAATTGAAGTTGGCAAGAAGGAGCCCCAAGTCATCCCCTCACTGCTGGCGGGCAGCAGCCTTTGGAACCAAACGTGCCAGATGTTTCCAAGAGGAAGGAGGGACTCCAGTGGTAGAGAGAGGGAAATGATGCTGCGACCGGTCCCTGGGTGAGCCAGCAACCCCCATGTGGACCCAATGGCGCCAGACTTGCCACTGATAATGCCCATGCCAAACTGCAGGTGATTGGTTGACTTTTGATACACACTCTTTGAAGGTGTGAATAAACAAATGAGCAACTCTGATAGTGACCAACTAAACCAGGCGATCACAATCCAAAGTTTCAGCTAGAATAATGCACCCAATTCAGAAGGTTCTTCAATGTATGTTAACTGCAAGGACGACATTGCCAGTGACACCATCCTTGTTCCTGAAGACAATACATGATAGTTCCAGGGACTAGAAAACTCACTAATAACTAAAGGTAAAACAACTTTATCAGAAAGGAAAACTGAGCTGATTTCCCTATTAAATTCAAGAAATAAAATACAGTGCTAATGCCTGTGTGTGTGTGTGTGTGTGTGTGTGTGTGTGTGTGTGTGTGTGTGTTGGGATCTCACTCTGTTGGCCAAGCTGAATGAAGTGCAATGGCTCAATCACGGTTCATTGCAGTCTCGACCTCTCGACCTCTTAAGCTTAGGCAATCCTATTTCAGCCTCCAGGGTAACTAGGAGGACTACAGGCACACACCACCATGCCCGGCTAAATTTTTGTAAAGAGATGAGGTCTCACTATGTTGTCCAGGCTGGTCTTAAACTCTTAGGATCAAGCGATCTTCCAGCCTCTCAAAGTGCTGAAATTATAGGTATGAGCCACCATGCCCAACTTGTAAATTCTTTAATGTTTGAAACCAGATGCTTTTTTTTTTTTAAAGCAGAGATAGGATACTGCTTTGTTGCCCAGGCTGGTCTCCAACTCCTGGCCTCAAGCCAACCTCCTGCTTTGGTCTCCCAAAGTACCGGGATTGCAGGCATGAACAACTGAGCCCGACCAGTGTTAGTTTTTTTAGTCATAACCTAAAAGTAATGGGACAACTGTTTAAAGAAACTGTTTTCAGTAGATGCCAGAAAGCATTTTATTCTTTTGAACTGAGTCTTTCACTTTGAACCCCTCCGGCAGGCATGCTTTGCTGCCATTTCATGATCATGCTCAGTGTGCTAAAGAGGAAAAATACTCCAAAGAGAAACCAGGTCTTGGGAAGGAAGGGAAAGATTTCCTGGTTATGGAAGGGTTTCAGGATACTGGCCATTAAATCAGATCTCAAGAGGTTGAGAAATAATTCAGAATTTATGCACACAGATATCAACATGAATTTTTCCTTCTAGTTATTATATTTTTAAGACCAGAGAAAATAAGAATTGTATATTATATGGCATAGTTTATGTATTTTTCACTGTTTCTATGCATAGTTGCCTACTTCTTTGTATTTTAATGAAGAAGATTATAGTCTCTTTCTCTAATTCAAAAGAGACATACAGTGGTTATGTATGATCTCATTCATCCTCAGAACAGGCCTGATCTGAGATAGCTTTTATTATTTTCTCCAGAAAACTGAGTGCAGAGAAGTTAAAGAATGAGCTCAAGGTCACATAGCAAGTAAGTGGGTCATCAGGACTTGAACCTGTGAGTCTGTTTTCAGAGGCAGGGCTCACACCATTGCACTGCATTTGGAGACGGACATGCAACATGTCACTCAAATTACACTCTCACTGGTATTTTATCTGGATCAAGATCTTCAGCAAATAACTAGATAATGAAAGAATTCTAGACAGATATCATAGAATATTAATAAATTATGTACTAAAGCCTCAAGAAGAATGCCATGCCCATGAATAGACCAAGGGATGCTCTTTTCGTTGTTTGTAAGTCGAAGTATAAGATCTTTATGCCCCAAGCCTGACCTGTCCCATTCTGCTCTGCCAAAATAAAAAGGGAAGAATATATTAGATATATAACAAAGGCTTTATTCGATGATGCATGCACTGGAATTTTAATGTTATACTTTTCCTACAAGCATGCTTTTAATAAGGCAGTAAACTGTGTTTAGCTAAAGATGAAAATAATTGATCCATTTTGAACCATTAAGGCAGCTTTATTTTTTTTACTTTACTTTCATCCTACTTTTCATTTTCATGGAAAGCACAGCAGTAAGAGCAGATGAATTTCAATTAGTTTCAATTAGTGCCATAAACTGTCTGCCGTATCGGTTGCTGGGCTCTATTTGAGTCCCCCAGCTGAATGCTCCAGGTTTTGTCTGCAGTTGAAAGCAGTGCTGGAGCCTGTGATGTCAGCTCTTCCCTACGGCACCAGGGCAGTTCTAACAGTTCGGGGCAATTGACATCTATACATCCATCCAACTCAAAACAACCATGTCTTTCCGACTGGCCTCGTTCCATCACAGAACTGGTGTTCTCCCTTGGAAGCGAGGACAGGGAGCTACAACAGTAACTGGGAGAAGGGGCTGGCATCTGGGCATCTGTATGGGTAGAAGTTCGGAGGCAAGCCAGCCTCCTCCTCCTGGGAGCATGCCTTATTCCTGCTGCCCAGCATCCAGTCTCCCTCTAGAATAATTCTTCCACCATGCTTGGGGAACAAGGTCTCTGTGCCTTAGTGAAGTCAGGCCCCATGTTTCCCAGGATTCGGGGCGTGGTTCCCAACAGACATGCAATCCGGTCAGTCAATGAGACACAATACAATTTTTTTTTCCTCTGTTCTCGGCTCCTTTGTTGTTTAGAAAAGGGGAAATTAGCACTGAGGGAGTAAAAGCAAACTCCTAGGATACATGTCCCCATTCCTTCCAGTGTTATTGGGGTGACATGAAGAGAAAGCAAGGCTTGAATGTCCAGTGATGGTGACAGATCACTCCCTCGATCTTTCAAATGAGTGGTGGGCAGTCCCATCATGTGCCAGACATCTGTTCTCTGCTTCCACTATCATCATCCCATACTGACTTGGAAACACACTAGAAGTAGCTGTGTTGACAGGCCACCCAAAGGATTGAGGGTGACACTGCCAGCTGTCACCTGCACTCACAGCGGCCCAACCTCAGAGGCCTGTTGCCATCCTGGTCACCCATTCTTTCATGGTCACTTCTCTCTGCTGGCATGTATGGAGAGGTCCCCGTCCTCGAGTGGTGTGCACAGCATGACCCACTGGGGCTCCTTTCACTGGGACCCCATTTCCTAAACAGTAAATGGCTAAACTTGGATGTGGCTGGACACTTGAGGTGCACCACAGCCTCTCTCCCACCTGCTCCTCCATCCTCACCTCCCACTGCTCTCTACGGACCCTGCCCAGCCCAAGTTGTGGGCCCAGCATCTTTTGGACACAACCCACATTCCCCCAAACTCTCTCTCTCCATTTGCTTATCCTGTCCTCCTTTAAGGCTGAGCTCAGATCCTCCCTTCTCGGAGAAGGCTTCTCCAAACTTCTCAGCTTCCACAACTCTCTGGAAGGCCAGAGTGCCTCTACAACAAACTGGCATCTGGTCTACACAGATCTCCATTTTTGTCCAGAGACTATTATCCTTGACTTCACCATTTAGCAATGGCAGAGGCTGAGACTTACACTGGGGAACCTCCAACAATTCCATCACATACAACAGTAATAGTATTGTTAACAGCAGCCTATATTTATAGAATGCATTCTATCACGTGTCTCATTTAATCCTTACAGCAACCCACATGAAGAAGATATTATCTGGAATCTGAGATGCAGAGGGGTTAAGTAATTTGCCAAGGGAAATGGTAGACCCAAGATTTGAACCCAGGGTGTCTGACTTCAGAATTTGAGCTAGCCGGTTTTGACAATGCCTGTTATTCACAATGAAGATCCAGGCTCATTTATATAGCCAGCATATTATTATTCTCATTAAAGACAAAGGAATTTTTAAAGAATGCCATCAATTTCACTCAAAGGTTCTCCTGTCTTCATGTCAACTGGCCATCCATTTCCTGGTTAGATTGAATGCAAAAAGTTAAGACTCACCATACAGGGGTAGGGAAAAGAGTTACATTCTGAACTGTCTTCATTTACATGCACTAAAGCAGTTTATTGAGCACCTACTACATGCTAGGCAATGTGCTGGATACAAGTGACATGGAGAGAAGAGAAAGAGTTGTAACTTTCAAAGTGGCTTGGGGCTTCAGCAAAGTATGGTACTCTTGATGTCTCAGAAACAATGCTGCAATGACTATCCTCTTTTCAAAATGCAGTTCTGGAAAGACCACTGGGTTTTCCACAGTATTAGAAGGAATTTGAAAGCCCAGCACTGAAACTCAAGTATCCCACTCAAAGTCGCACTTAGGAAGCAGAGGTCATCAAGGCGACTCAAGTGATCTGGCATGAATGTATAGTTCTCCACAGATCCGCCCTCCCTGCTGAACACACCGCAGTCTGCCAGGAGACCAGGAGGCTCGATGTGGAGACCCCACAGCCCCACCCCCGGCTAGCTGAAGTCTAGTCTGCACCATGTTTCCTGGAAGCCCCTGTAGGTGTATTTCTGTTGTTGGTTCTTGGCTTTCAGGTGTAGGGGGCTTTCCATAGCCAATCGGGTTAACTGTCCCAGGCCCATTCTGTTCTGGGCTGATGCTGCAAGAATAATAACTGCAAGAATAAGATCCGAATGGGACTCATGTCATGTCTGAATATGATTCAAATGATGGAGAAGTTACAAGATGAAGAGTTTCCTTTGGCCAACAGGTTGGCATTGTTCCTCCTAATGTGTCTTACTTAAGGAGTAATTTAGTTAACCTGGCCAGGTAGGGTTTCCCAGATAGCTCCCAGAACCTGGTCCCAGCATCTGAGTGTTAAGAGCACTACCTGGGAGGTGCCTGGGGAGCCCTTAAGCACCAGACCCAGGGAAGATCACCTACAATTATGACGAGAAACTAATCTCCACACAAGACTCATTCTAGCTGTTCAGTGGACAAAGTAGGCACTCAGGGGGCTTTATGCTGATGGGAAACATTCTTACATCTTGAAAAAGTATCTCCCTTGAGGTGGGCACCAGAGCATCACCATCTCTGACAGCTAGTCGAGTCAGCAGAATAGCACTGACAGTCTTCCCCAACCTAAGAACCAAAAGGACACTGAGGAGGCACCTGAAGGAGACCGTGGTGCTTCCTGCCTTGGAGTTTCTAAATTCTCTGCCATCAGCGTTCTGTCTTAAGATTTTCATTGCCACTGTCAAAGGCCCTTTTCTTGGTCAAATGCTCCATAGTCCTAATACCCAGGGTTCAAAGTTAAAGCACTGCACGCTAACAGGTTTGGGCACAGTCTTAAGATATACTTTGCGTTTTGTATTGACTATTGGCTTTTGTGTTTTCAGGGAGTTTAAGTTGCATTTTAGGTTCTGGATTTGATGAAAAGGGAATGATTTATCACAAATGCTAAGGCTAAAAGCAAATTTCTACAAACTACAGATCTTCTATTTTTGTAAATAAGTTTTACTGGAACACAACTGGTCTATTTGTTTATGTATTGTCTATGACTGCTTTCTTGTTAAAATGGCAGAGTTGAAAAGTTGCAACAGACTATATGGCTTGCAAAGTCTAAAATATTTACTATCTGGTATTTTATAGTAAAAGTTTGCCAGCCCCTGAATTAGAGAATTCCCTGGATTAGACAATTCTCTAAGTCTAAATAGGTCACGGGCAGTGATTAAAGAACTGAAATGTTGAAACATGTGTAAACATACACAGATACAAAACTGAAAATAATTCAAAATTCTGATACAAATATGAAAATACAAATTTTCAAAATCTGGGTTGCTGATATGTATGTATGTATGTATCCGTGTACCTATCCATCCATCCATTCATCTATCCATCCATTCATCCATCCATCCCACCTCTACCCAAAGATTCCAGACTCAAGTGGTTTTAGGGGTGATTCCTGTACAACCTTTAAATTACTTTGTATTTCAAATCCCCAAAAGACATAGAAAACTTCCAAAACTTCATTGTAAGGCCAGCATTCCCAAAACTGACCAGCAAAGCATATAAGAGAAAACTACAGGCCAGTCTGACTTATGAATGTAGAGACAACAGCCTATAAAGTTATCAGCAAAAGAATTCAGCAAAGTAGCCGGGCTCAGTGGCTCAGCCTGTAATCCCACGCCTTTGGGAGGCTGAGGTGAGTGGATTGCCTGAGCCCGCGGGTTCGAGACCCGCCTGGGCTGCGAGACCTCATCTCTACAATAAATCAAAAAATCAACTGGGCGTGGTAGCGCGTGCCTGTAATTCCGGCTACTTGGAAGGCTGAGGTGGAAGGATCACCAGAGCCCAGCAGGTCAAGGCTGCGGTGGCTGGGAGCGGCCACTGCACTCCAGTCTGGGCGACAGAGTGAGACTCCAACTCAAAAAAAAAAAAAAAAAAAAAGAATTCAGCAAAGTATTGAATGCCACATAACACTTATTTAAGCATTTTTAATGTAGTAAATTTAGTAAACTTTTAATGTCATAAATGTAGTAACTTGGCAAAAAGTTAACTAATACCTAACTTGCCCACAAAACGTCCAAAGAAATCATATTTCATTTTAATGTATTGGTTACATTAGCAAATATAATTAAATTCTCTTTAAATACATATTTATTGTTATTTTTAAATTTTAGTGTATTATAGAGATGTGGGTTACACATAAGGATTAGCTACACAAGTAGGCTGCATGTGGGTAAAGTCTGGGCCTCCAACGGACCCCCACATCACCTGGTTTGGGACCAGGTACGCTTTGTGTTGTTACGTCCCTCCCCCTCTGCGTCCCGAAGTGCCCAGAGACTGTAGATCCCTTCCTTGTGCTAATGTGATTAATGCTCAAGTCCTACTTAAGAGTGAAAACACGTGGTATAAATAAACACATTTAATTATATACAGCAATGCCCACTTTCTGGGCACTTAGTGATCTTTATAACCCTGGATTGAATTGGAGTTCTGGGTTAGGATTCAGCTCTAACCACAGGTGGATGTGTAACACAACCAGGTCACTAACCATCTCTGGGTTTCTAGGTAAAATGATGGGGCAGTCCCAAGTCATCTCCAAACTCTGACTTCCAGGTTTCATTTAACACACACAGGTGGCCAGGCCCTACTCTGGTTGTGTTACGAGCGGAACCATCTCAGTGAAATTCAAGCACTAGAGAGGAGGATGTTTGAGAAAATGCTTCTGAGCGGCAAAGGCATTTGTACAAATGTCTTACTTTCTCATTTCGATTCAAAAAGTGCATGTAACTGGAACCTGGGTATTTGTGGGCAGGACTGTTCAGGCAGCTCTGAGACACAGAACAATGGCTGGTGGGAAGATGAAAAGACCCTTCCAACACAGGCCTTTCTTTTTCTTCCTAGGTCTTTTCAGCTTCACAAAAGGAGACATATTTTCCATATAATTGCTAAACATGTTTGCTTATTAAATTATTCTTTAATTAGTTAATGATTTTAGCCATGCTTTGCTCTTCGGATATTCATTTTGTGTAATAAAATAATTATAGATAATTAAACTATCTCAAGCCTTTTTCTTTCCCCCAGCAAACATGCTGGGTATCCAAAAATGACAACAAGTTGTAAATTAATCTGGAAAACAAAGCATGACAGATGAGTGATTTGGTTGGAATTAATTAGGCACTAATTATATACTGGAACTAGATGAAGAATGAGACTCATTATAAAAATAAAACGCTCTCCTGAAAAGATGCACGGTTCCTGACATCCTTACCTTCTGTGGCGATGAAGTTGTTTCTTATCCAAGTCAGTGCCTTAAGGCAATCCTCTTCATCGTTGAGGGTGAAATGATTGCAGGGAACTTGACCAGTGTAGCGCCGCTTACTGCTGTGTGGAACCTCTCTGTTTGTCAGGTGTTGACTAATATCGGCCTCTGTAGGGCATGGAACCTGAAGTATGTTAAAGAAATGCTCATTTCAGTAATAGGTAAAGTGTTGACAGTTTATGAAAAAGTAGACATAGCCATTTCCAGCAGAGATATGTCTTTTTCTGTCCCCCGATACAATCAATCAGGTTTTAGTTGATATGAAAACAAACAAACAAACAAAAACAAGCAACAGGCAGAAGAACCACTTGGAGACAATTTTCAGAAGGAATTACTCTGGTTATCTAATGCTATATAACAAATTATTTCAAAACTCAGTAGTAAAAAACAACCATTTATTGGCTCCCAGATTCTGTAGGTCAATAATTCAGACAGGGCATGGTAGGGGACAGATTGCCTCTGTTCCACAAGGTCTGGGCCCTCAGCTGGGAAAACTCAAAGGCAGGGTGTGACTTGGTGGCTGGGATCATCTGGAGGTGACCGATCTACCTCAATCCTTTTTCTATCCCAAGAAAACATGCTGAATGTTCAAAAATGACTAGTTGTCATGATTTGCTTAGCAGTAGATGTTGCTTGTGGGCTGGACCTTGGCTGGGGTTGTTGGCCAGAACACGCAGGCGGCCTCTCCAGGTGGCTTGGGCTTCCTCATAATATGGCAGCTGAGCTCCAAGGGCAAGTGTCCCAAGAGAGAGAAGCAGTCCCAAGGACTCTGTGGGCCACTGCTTGGAAGCCGAGCAATGTCTTTCCACCATATTCTACTCATGGATGTGCTTATAAAGAGAAGGAACCCAGACCCCACCTGTCCATGCAGGAGTGGCAAGGCTCTAGAAGAGGACACCAATCCAAATCTAATGTGGCTATTTTGGTAAAAACAATCTCCCATGGAAACAATTATATCTGAAGTTGAAATTCAAGGGTATAGAGAGGCTGGGCAGAGAAAAAGAACAAGGGAAGTGGACTAATATTTACTTACAAAAATTATGGAATTATCCCCTCTCCTTCCTTCCCTCCCTCCCTCCCTCTTGTCCTTCCCTCCCCCTTGTCTTCCCTTCCTCTCCTTCCTTTGTTTTCTCCCTTACTTCCTCTTTCTCTCAACACAGAACCCTCCTAACTTCTGTCCTCTCACTTTGACACATACGTGAGCCAGAAACAGAACCTTCCTCTACTGTAAGGAAAACAGCAGCAAAAACACAGCAAAGGATGGCAGCCTGTACTTGTCCTCCATGTCAAGGACACTGTGGCATATGGGAGGGTCCCTGGCTTGGCCTAGGAGTTCAGCCATGACCCAGCTCCGTGCAGGTGCTGCCAGAATAGAGTATGGGTTCAATATGGCTAGATTCAAGTTCCCAAGATATGCCAGATCCTTGGGTTTTTATGTGGGCTCCTGATTGTTTTTTTATTTGTTTGTTTGTTTTTTTACTATTTTGGTTCAAATTAAAATTAACCAATGAAACGCCATTGTGAAAACCAAATAAAACAGCTCTGCTCCTCCAAGTTTTTCTTGGCTGCCAAGTAGAAATTATGAGGAGGAAAAAGAGGCTGGCAGAGGGGTGCCAGACTCAAGGCAGACCAAGGTCTTTGGGAAGACCCACACTGGTTGGCCTTACGCATTGTAGTAGGAGACCACAGGGCTGAGAGGTAGGGAGAACACTACAGCTGTGATGGGCAAAAATCTCACTTGCTGTGGAGACAAAC
This sequence comes from Carlito syrichta, assembly GCF_000164805.1. NCBI lineage: Eukaryota > Metazoa > Chordata > Mammalia > Primates > Tarsiidae > Carlito > Carlito syrichta. The sequence goes on from NW_007097626.1 coordinate 94,866, forward strand.
ACTGGGTGCAGGAAATTCTTTCTCCCTTGGCAACCCAGAAAATGCCTTGGTACACTGTGTGGATGCTGGCTGGTACTTGAGCAAATGGGGCTTGACTAAACCCAGCTGACAGGAAATTTGTGGACATTCCCTTCCTCAGTAGAAATCATCAGGCCTTAGTGCACTGCTGTGATGTTTTTAATTCAATTCCAAACTATATTAAATTAAAATAAAACAAAACAAACCAGAATCAAAGTTTAAAGCTGGATGTCTTCTCTCCATGATGAGGCTGTGGTGAAATCATATTTAGCAAAAAGAAACAATTCAGTAAGTAGCGGCCATTTACTGTAACCAAAATTGTGGCAATAAAATGTTCTTATTAGTAACATAACTTATTTAACAGTACTACACTAAAATGTTGGTATTATTACATTCATAGTTCTTATAAAACAGCCCACCAAAGCCTTTGGTGAATGGTTGGACATGCCCAATATTGAGTACTGTGCTTTGGGGTTTTACACCTCCTGGAACTCCAAGGGGCATGGTAGCACAAAAGAAAGTAAAATCTGGGTGACATTACATCCATTTAGTGAGTCATAATTTAACAAATTATGACAAATCCTTGGCAGAAAATGGCAAGGCTAATGAACTACTGAGAGCTCTTCAATTTATAAAACTTTCAGTGAGTTCTTGTCCCAATAGTAGGGTTTACAGGGAACAGAAAGGTTGAGGGGATGAAAGAAAATGACCCACATGGCAAATCAGCTCACTCCAGCCTCAAAACATAATTGCCTTCTGGTAATCCACATGATTTTCGTGCACCCTTAAGTGTATGTAGTTGTTTTTGCATACTTCTCAACCATAACGAAGCAGAGAATGTAAAGAAAACTTAATTTTAGGGTTACATATTTTTCATATTCACATAATGCCATTTTCACAAAACTGAGCTAGGATTGTAAATCCCATAGTCAAATGAATTTATCCACATGGAGTTTAGCAGAACTCAATAAATCAAAAAATGATCTGTGGAAAGGATTGACACTATGTCATCAAAGGAAAGAAGAGAATGAAATGAGGGTGTGGGTCTATTTAATAAAGACATACTGTCAAGGCTGGCTAGAGAGGCTAGAGAGTTCTCTTTACCACTAACTCAGCTGCCACTAACTTTTGCTTGGAAAGCATCAACCATGCCACCAGGTGATACAAGGTGGCAAAGAGCCAGCATCAAGGACTGTTGGGAGCCCCCTGACCACCCCATTCCCCTCATCAAGTTAGTAACTTATGGTGGCAGGGACTGCTGGCCACCTACCCAAAATCCTGTCTCTCTTTCTTTCTTAATAACAGACTCTTGGGAAATGTGCTTGGCTGAAAAATCACACTTCCCAACTCATGACCTAAGAGGTAGTCAAGAGATACAAGTGGAGTCCTTGGGTAAGGCAACGTGAAAAGTCATTTTGCTCTAGTCTTTCCTTCTTCCAGCTTCTTGCAAATAGAATGGCTGGAGCCACAGCAGCCATCTTGAGATGCTGAGGATGGAACCCACATACTAAAGGTAGAAGGAGCCTGGATTCCTGATGACACCAGAAAGTCACCTTATTGGACCTGAGTTACTTTTATATCTATCTATCTATCTATCTATCTATCTATCTATCTATCTATCTATCTATATTTTTTTGAGTCAGAGTCTCACTCTGTCACCCAGGCTGGAGTGGTGGCACGCTCATGCCACTGCAACCTCAGCCTCCTGGGTTTAGGCAATCCTTCCACCTCAGGCTTCCAAGTAGCTAAACTACAGGCATGCACCACCATGCCCGACTAATTTTTCTTGATTTATCGTAGAGATGAGGTCTTGCCAAATTACTCAGGTTGGTCTTGAATCCCTGGGTTCAGGCAATCCTCTTGCCTCTCCCTCCCAAAGTGATGAGAAGATAGGTGGGAGCCACCCTGCCTGGTATTTTTCTCCATATATTTTAAATGAAAAAAATAAACTTTTTTTTCTTTTTTAAACTGCCTATTTGACTCTAAATGCAAAGAATAAATTCTAGAATCTCTGTTGCAAAGACTTTTAAAAGTGTAATCCCTGCACCATATCAACGAGAGAGAAAGGGAGGGAAGGAGAAAGGGGGAGGAGAGGGAAAGGGAAAGAAGAAGCGAGAGAAACAGAGGCAGAGGCCAAGGACTCATGACCTGGAGCCAGACCACCCGAGTTCAGACTCTAGTCTATTACCTCCTGCTGACTGACCTGGGACAAATGACCTCAGCATCATTGTACCTCTGTTCCCTCACCTATAAAGTGGGATGAAAATGGCACCGACATCAGAGGTTCGGTGAGGGTTCCTTCTGTGAATGACTCACTGTGAACATTCGCTATAGCCAGGCGCTCCCACTGCCCCACGAGGGCTCTGTGGCAGCATGCTCCTGTCTCCTGGGTTGGCCAATTTCTCTGCGTAAACCTGCAGACTTTGGAAATTTCTTAGGATGAATAAGCACTGTGTTCCCATTACTTCCAGGGGTCTGTCCTAAATCTGCTTCCTGGGACCACAAGGTACAAGTCTAACTCATTTTCATGTGAAAACCCTCCAAGTATTTGATTACTGGCAGGCCATCATGTCCACACTGAATTGCCACTCCCTGGCCAAGCATCTGGCGTGACTTTGAGTCTCTGACTGTGCTTCTTGTTCTTTCTCTTCTTAGATGTGACTCCAAGAAACAAATAGAATATTGCAAATGCACCTTTGTTGTTGTGAACTGTCCTTTGACACAGTCATGTTCAGCAGCTGACAGGTTCATAACCTCTATACTGTCAATATGAATTTTACCTGTTGTCAGTTTTAATGTTGTTTTCTTTCTCCAATTCTACTTTATCGGGTATCAATATTGCTGGTCCTTCTAATAGCTGTGTGAATTTGCCTGACAGTCTTTTGCTGGTGTACTTTTGACTATCTTTTTATTTTTAATCTTTTGCTGTCATTTTGATCAGATCTTTCTCCTGTATCCTAAATTTAGTGTGAAAAGAGAGTCTTCATCTTATAACAGAGTTGTTGAAACCACAACGCTCACTGTCATAACTGTTGTATTTTTCTCCTATGTCATTCTGGTTCATAACTTCACTTTTTTTTTTTTTAGTTGGAGTCTCACTCTGTCACCCAGACTGGAGTGCAGTGGCCGCTCCTGGCCACCATAGCCTCGACCTGCTGGGCTCTGGCAATCCTTCCACCTCAGCCTTCCAAGTAGCTGGAACTACAGGCACGTGCTACCACGCCCGGCTAATTTTTGATTTACTGTAGAGATGAGGTCTCGCCAAGTTGCCCAGGCGGGTCTCGAACCCGCGGGCTCAGGCAATCCACTCACCTCAGCCTCCCAAGGCACGGGATTACAGGCTGAGCCACCGAGCCTGGCTTCATAACTTTACTTTTAACCAGTGTGGCTGTTTCCTTTGTTTTCTCCTCTTTTATCTTCTCCCATGTTTGGAAGGTGAGTTTCTTTATGCTGTTCCACAGGATACTTTAATCTTATTTCTTCCAAATATATGAGTCAAAACTGAAATATTACCTTTGGGTTTCCCCATTTAAGATAATGCATATTCCTCCCCTGTCATCTCTCTCTATTTTAAACAACTTCTTGATCTTCATTAGATTAATTTAGATTAATTAATTTTTATTATTTTCTAGTTTACATTTATTCTCAGATTTACAAAAATTAGATTGCATTGTTAAATTGTTTATGGTGCTTGCCACCTGTTCTTTTATTCTACTGTGAAGTTCTAAATTTTCTTTTCTGTCTCAGTCATCTGGAATACACATTAAAGCAAAGAACATGGAAGATAATTTTTCTGAGGCCTTGCACATAAAAGAATGGCTTTCTCTTATCTTCAAATATTAGATACTCAGGTAGGCATATCATTATTGAATCAACACATATTCATCAAAATTCTGTGTGGTTAGTATCATTTTCTTTTGCCATTTAGTGCTGGAGAGAAAATTTTTGATGCCTGTCTTATTTTTTGTTATTTTCTAGAGGAAAGGGTTGATAACTTGTTATTTTTCTTTTAATGTTTGTTCATTGTTTTCCTGTTATTCTCATAGAACCAAAATTTTGTCAGAACTTGATTAACTGAGAAAATTTTTTTCTTTGATTTTGTCTGGAATGTGGTCAGCTGGACAATATGTTTTTCAGGTAAGGAAAGTTTTCTTCTAGAATATCTTTAATTATTGTTTCTGTTCATATCTTTGGGTCTCTTCTTCAGGAAAGTCAATGATCTGTTTGTTCCCTCCATGTCTGTCATGTCCTGATATCTATTACACTCAGCATGTCCCCTTGTCCTGTGCCTCTGTCCTCCAGAGGTGCTTTGTCCTCAGTATTGCCAAGTGTCCAGCAGCAGCTCTGTCTCTGAAGGGGATTTAACTTCTTTCTTACTCACCCATTTTCCTGTTCTTCAAATCCTGTGACCTTCTCAGCTTAGCTTCTGCTCTTCTGATGGCTTCAGCTCTTGTTCCAGGGGCTGGGTGATCAAATTTTACTGAGGATGATAAATAGTTTCCTGCAATGTTGGTGTATGTGTGTGCACAATTTTTTTGTTAATGTTTTTTTTAAAGTGAGAAAGTAGAATTTATTGAGAGGACAGAAAAGCTCCCACAGCAGGAGAGGACCTGAAGGGGTTGCCCGAACCCTGCATTTTTAAAAATTACTTTCAAAAGTATGTCCTTTCTCTGACTATTCCAGATGTTGTTCCCTTTTTCTTATTATATAATATTTTTATTCCAGTTGTTTCTTGCTGTTCAACAAACACACCAAAACTTAGTGGCTTAAACAACCATTTTATTAATTTTTCATAATTTGGTTGTTTAGAAATTTGGGTAGGGTTTGGGTGGGCAGTTCTTTCATTCTGTATGTTGTAGGCAGAAGTCACTTGGCAATTTTCAGCTGGTGAATATGTTGATCTGGAGGATCTGAGAGGCTCCACTCATGTGTGTGGTGTCTTGTAGGGATGGCTGAAAGGCTGGGTCAGCTGGGACCACCAGGCAGAGAACCCATCTATGGCAACTCCAGCATGGTGCCTCAGGGCTCCAAGAACAACTGTTTCCACAGACAAGGAGGAGCTGCACCACCTTTGTTACTTGGCCTCAAAGTCACCATGTCACGTCTCTTATACTTTGTTGGTTAGGCAGTCATAGGCCTGCCCAGATTCAAGGAGAGGAGACACAGACTCTACCTCTTGGATGCAAGGAGTGTCAGAGAACTTGCAGCTACGTTTTAAAACAACCACTTTTCTTTGACCTCACACTGTTATTTTTCCCCTTAGACATTCTTAGAGTGAGAGATTTTCATATTAGGTGTTGACACATGACATGGGGGAGTGCCCTTCTCAGGTCTCTCAGTGGAGGTACACTAGTGTAGATGGCTCTCTTTCCAAGCCTGTCTGTAGCAGGCTGTTGCCTGGAGCTTCACTGTTCTGGACCATCTGCAGTGCTACTGATCCAGTCTAAGACATAATTCATCTCTTGGGAGACCATATCACATTGCTGACCCAGCCAAATTTACCCTAGCTCTTTCTCTTGCTTGGCTGGACGTACATGCCCCACCTGCTGGCAGCTAGTGTCCACCAACCCCTTGAACAATCCATGCCACAGTCTTCTCATGGTCAATGCCACACTCATTTGATTTTGAGTTGATACATTTTTGTTCTTCCTCATTATGAGGTTACCCAAATCCAGGTGTGGGACAGGCATCTCGCCATCTCTCCATGCCTGTCTATTCTGTGTTCTCATTTGTAAGCTAGCTCAGAGTGGTTTCCAGAACCAATGTGTGTTCACCAATAAAAATAATCAAAACTGATAGGAGGGGTGGGGGGGAATGCAGAAGTACTGAGAGTGGGCCAACTAAATCTTCATCTTCCAAAATGCAGGGGCCATAATGTCTGAAGTTGATAGCTCAAGGAAAAAACTTCTATAAACGTACAATGTTTGGGGTAACCACTGAAGGACTAGCAATAGAAATGTCTGCTTCTGGACAGAGGACATGGGAGTAGCAGTGGATTGGGAAAGTAACCAGCACTTTTCACGCTCAACCCTGCAGTACAATTTGAGTTTGACCTTATGTATAGATTTTAGGATTTAAACAATAGTGATATGTATTTGGATATCAAAAATATTGCATATTTTAGAGTGAGGCATGCCATTTAAGAGGTCTGATTAGAGGTTAATTATATTTTATAATAGGTTATCTTCTTGCTTTGGGCTTAAACTTTATTTTCATTTTAACTTTTTTTTTTTTAATCAGAACATTGGGACAAAACCATGAGAGTTAAAGAAGGAAATAGAAAAAAAAAAAGAACACCCAGCAGCCCTGCAGTGAGTTCAGCTGCCCTTTCTGCATTGCTCTATGTACTTTGATTTTTATGTCCTTCTGGAAAAATTAAATTGGAGCTCTTTTTATCACTTCTTCATTTCATTTTTTCTGTTGTAAAAAGGGCAAGAGCTTAATGTGCCACAGACTAAAGCCGCAGGGGCAGCTGGACATACATGGACAGATGCCCACATCTCTGGGTGCTGGCTGGGCCTTCCACTCACAGCTTCCAGAGCACACAAGCACGGGTGGCAGCTGGAACCCGGTGGGCAGGTAAGGGGGAGACATGTTAAAGAGGTGAATGGTGCTTCTTTCTGGTTTCATGTTTTAAAAGAGGAATATGTCAATGTCAAAACAAAATATCCTTCCAGTTAATTTTTATCCTTTAACTGCAGGAAAAAAACTCATTTGCCCTTTGGTAGTTAGACCTCTTTTTAGAAAAAGAATCAGTGGCTCATACCCGTAACCCCGCACTTTGGGAGGCAGAGGTGGGAGAATCGCTTGAGCCCACGAGTATGAGACCAGTCTAGGCAACATAGAGAGACTTCATCTCTATGAAAAAAATTAAAAAATTATCTGGGCATGGCAGTGCATGCCTGTAGTTCTAGCTGCTGGGGGAGGGGGAGGGGAAGTGAGAAAGAAAACAAAAAGAAAAGAAACTTTTCAGAGGTTGCTCCAAGCTGCTCAAAGCGTGGTCCCTTCACTCACAGCATTGGCCTCATGGGAGCTGTGTAGAAACACAGTATTTCAGGTTCCCCATCCCAGACCCTGCATATGCATCTGGGTGCATAGTACAACTTGAGACAGCTGCTCCATGGAAAAGACGAGGGACTCTCAGTGGAGAAAGCTCAAGCTGGTGGTTCTCCGTCTTAAGATGTACTGACGACTGGGTCCTACCCCAGAGCAATTAAAAAACATCTCTGAGCAGGGCCTAGGCACAGGCATGTTTTCAGAGCACTAGGAGATCTCAATGTACAGCCAAAGCAGTAGACACTGGCTCAGTGATGCTCAGAGCTACCCGAGCACATTCTATGACAATGCCAGGACAAAAACCCTGCCACCTCCATGCGCCGCCTCCTCCAGGTGCGGCGATGACAAGGACGCCGGCATACATAGGCCCGCAGCAGATCCACAGTTAGCACAAGAAGGTCTAGCTAAGACCCCGTCCAAGGGTTACACAGCACATCTCTCTTTGTGGAGAGGGACCCTATCTTGCATACTTATCACGAAGCGGTCATGGAAGCTGCTGTCCTGAGACACCGAACAGCCCCAGAGCCACCGGCACCATCTTACTCAGATGCACTGGAGAGTTTCACCACGTGGGAAACAAGTCCATCAGATTTCCTAGCTTCTAACTGAGAGACTAAATAAAAGCAGGGTTGACAGAAGGTGCACATGTTTGAAATACTTTTGTGTGAGCCTATCGTCACGGCCAAGTGTGAGCTTCTTGAGGCATAAATTGATTCACCACAAATGCAGGCTGTGTCTGGATTCTGCTGGGGCGAGCAGTAAGTGTTAGACTTTGGGACAACAACTTAAAGAATGGCATTTCTCTGACTTGCTGTGATTTTTATTCTTGAGCAGAATGTTTTTCTTGGAATGGGTTTCTGGGAGCATTTGTGGACATGATTCTGGTCATGTGTGTGGGCCCTGAAGGGTGCTTTTATGAATTCAGAGCGGCAGCTGTCCGGGCCAGAGTGATGCTCTTTACCCAGAGAGCGTGGACCCAGTAAACATGAGATGGCTCTCGTGGGAACCCCAGATGTACCGCATGTGCCCAGCCCTACCTGGTACTGCTGCCCGGTGCAGAGGACAAGGTGGTCATACAGCACGATCTCACCCTTGGAAAGCAGGACGTGCTTGGCTGCTCGGTCTATGCCAGTCATTCTACCAACCACGACGTTAACCCAGGAGCACAGGGACATCAGTGCATAATCTTTATCATTAAAACAGTGGCTGCAAAGAGAGAGGCTTTGTAAGTGACATTTGAGCAGCTGACAGTGGGCATTAATTAGACATCTGGTGAGCTGGTTCACATCCCCTAGTGGGCCGAGGTTGTGCTCTTGCTGTGAGTTTACCAGGACCGAGGCTAGGAGATTTTTCGTTATGAAACACTCAGTCACAAATTGACATCTTCCCATTAAAGCTAAATAGTTCCACCTGGCTTAGACCAGCCAACGATGGGGAGTGTGTGTGTGTGTGTGTGTGTGTGTGTGTGTGTGTGTGTGTGTGTGTGTGTGTGTGAAGTCACTAATAATATGCTATTTCTTCTGCTTCTATTTCATTGCAGCTGTAAATTTACTTTAGCTGTTGAATTGTCATATTGGCCACAGGCTCAAAGAAAATGAAGGAGAAGTGACATTGTTGAGGATTCCCAAAGGCAAGGGTCCGAGTCCTTGAATATTGAGAATCCTATTTGCTAATACTTTTCAATAATGACCCATTCTTAGAAGCAGTGTGTGGCTTCATGTCAAAACAACAAAACACTTTTTATTCAAAGAAGACATCGATTAGGGAATTCTGTTCACAGTATTCACATATTCCCTGAAGACTTTTAGGATTCACTCTATAAGGCAAAGGTGATTTATAGGGTACTGGGCCGTCTACCAACAGCAGGTCCAGGGTGGGCGCTCGTGCTGTGGTTTCAGGGCACTGGTGACCACATGGTCTTTCATTTTCTGGGGTTTGAGTGCTCTAGTGTAATATGAGAAGAGTGGATTTCTTGTGGCTTTGAGTTTATTCAGTTTTATCAGGGTTGTTTCCAGAGTTTTCTGGAAGGTTTGACCTCATGTGAATACCTTTTAATGATTCTGTTCTGAAGACTGAGGGTCTGAGATGGTATGACAATAAGTGTTTAATTTAAATTTAGGCTGCATGATCCTTTTCTTCTTTTTAACTTTTACTTTTTTAAATGTATTTGTTAATTTATTTTTAGAGATAGGGTCTTGCTATGTTGCCCAGGCTGGCCTCAAACTCCTGGGGTAAAGTGATCCTTTGCCTCAGCCTCCTGAGTATCTGGGACTGTAGGCCTGTGTTACTTTTATACCGGGCAGCGTGATTCTCTTCAGAAAGAACTGTGCAATGGCCTGCATCCTTGCTCTTTCTGCATCCCTTTGATATACCTGTCTCCTCACCTCTCAAAACGGGATATATAGCCCACCTCTTGTGCCCTGACCATTGTAAGAAATGAACATGAGAATGTAGGAAATGCTGCTTTGTTAAGTGGGATGCATACATGGAAGGTGTTATTCTAATCATATTAATGGAACATAATCCTGTTTACTTTCTTTGGAAGCAAACAGGATTCTGAACTCATAATGGGAGGCCATTTTTTTCTTTTTGATCCACACATGAGTCTGGTCTTCCCACACAAAGAGAATTCTAGTAATGGAGGCACATTAGACCCCGTTACCAGGCCTGTGAAAGAGACAGGAGCACCAGGCTTTGTATCTCTCTGTGAAGCAATACTTAAAAACAAGAAAATGTCTTCTCATTAAGAAAAGAAAATCGGGCACTGGCCTGACACAGGAAAATAATGGCTAGTGAGATGCAATTCTCTTTTAAATACCATTTTGGCAGCTTTACAGAAATAAGGACAACTTCATTGCTTCCATACATTCATGCTCTCATGAAACCCACGAGGGATTGTGCTTATATGTTCCACAGTCCCTACTATCAGTCATCCAAGATGAGGAGAAATTAAATGTAGTTAGTGCATGGGGATTAGGCTTATGGGGATTTGCCCAAAGATAAAAGCTCTCAGGGGAAATTTATGGAAGGTGAAGACAGTGCTTGAATTTTTAATGACAGGAGGACAGTAGTGTTGACAACGTTAGAATGCATATTTCAGAATTAAAAACCAAAGCTCTGTCCAGTGGGAACTGACATTGGGGAACACTGATTTTCAGGAACCTTGACTCAAATGCAAAAGGAAGTGCTGGAGAATGTGGGGTGCTTGCTTTTACAGTATGCTACTGCACTGAGCAACAGTTCTCAGTTTCAAATATCACTGTGTGAAAATGGCTGCCATCCATTCTGACTACTAGTATCCATCCCTGATCTTCTTTAATTTCCTCGCCAGGTGAGTGAAACGACATTTTGAAAACTGTGAGTGATATCTTTCCAGAATTATCTCCTAAGCACTAGGATCCTAATATTGCAGGGCCTGTTGCAGGGGTTGGTGATACAAGAAATATCTCCACTAGGGTTTGCCAGAAAAGAGGAAGCCACACGCATGAAACTTCACGTTTCTCACGAGCTTGACCTTGATTCAAAAATCACGTGTGAGAGACTGTCTTCATAGAAAGTTCTATAGACAGATAATAAGGAGGAGAAAAAAAGGAGAAATGCTGGATGGGGAGATTTGTGAAAGAGGGCATCCACGAGGAGTGGCAGCTTGCTCAAGGGTGGAGTGTCCCCAACCTGGTGTTCAGAAGACAAGTGTGCAATGAGAGGAAGGCTCCGGGAGACATGCGAGTCCAGGGAGACCCACTCCATATGGAATCACAGCTCTCCAGAACAGGAAAGAACCTCTGCAGTTCTCAGAAAGGGTTAATTGTGGCACTCTTAAGGAGAAGGACCATCACAATGAACTTTCAATTAATCAGGATGAACTGTCCAATTAGCGATTCCTCCTGCTTCCTGCTCCTCCTCCCCTCCCACTGCCTTCCTCCCAGGCCTGTCATTACCACTTCCACCAAGGGCTGGGGGAAGGGGGTGGTTATTCAAAACAAAGAACAGTTACAATAATTGAAACACCAGTTAAGGACATGTTCAAAACCGTGTTGAGAATGAGGAACTAAAGTTATTAAATGTATGAAGGTCATTTGCACCTGTTACTTTTAAACTCTGTGAGCAGAGATAATGTCCTTCATTGGGGGATGAGGGACTAGAAAGGCAACATCCTGTTTGTGGTTCGCGCTGTGGCTTCTAAGACACACGGTGGCATTCAGCTACCTGTGCAAAGGGGTCTGGCTATTACTTGGTCCCTAACACTTGCTCAAGAGGACTTCTGCAGATGTTCTTGGATGTGACGTTCATCTATTCCACATTGTTTACTGAGCACCTGCTATGTGCCAAGGACTATCCCAGATGCTGGGATGCATCAGTGAAAAAAGGGCAAAAATTCTTGTCCTTGTGGAGTTTATATCATAGTTGAAGGTTTTGGAATGTAAGCAATAAACATAATTTTAAAAGGCAAAATATGTAATATTTAGAGGGATTTCAGTAGCAAGAAGAAAAAAACCAGGGCAGAGTATGGGGAACTGGAGTGTGTTGGGGTGTTGATTGCAAATGAATGAGGTGGTCAGCAGACCTCATGGAAAAGGTGACATTTAAGAGACAGAAAAACAGACCTCCAGGTGGGACTTGTCTGTCGTGGTGAGGGACACCGAGGAGGTTGGTGTGACTAGAGTGGAGAGGAAAAGGGCAAAAATAGTAAAAGTTGAGTTTAGAGAAGTAGAGGAAGACAGATTTTTGGTTGGATCATTCTAGAACTTTCTATGATAATGGAAATATTCTACATCTGGGTTGTCCAATATGGTAACCACTGGCCACACATAGCTAATGTGTTTGAGGAGCTGAGTTTTTCACCTCATTTAATTTAAATTTAAGTGGCCACCATATAGGGTGGTACAGGTCTGGACCATGAGGAGTTGACATGATGCAAGCCATCTCTCACAGCCTGGCACTGGCTACTGTGTTGAGAATGTAGAGGGGCAAGGACAGCAGCAGAGACAGCAGTGACCCTCCACCTAGCCACTCAGTCAATCCTCAGAAAGTCAGTCACTAGCTAGTTCTCCGCTGCAACTCACCCCACATGGGTGACGGAAACTTTTATCAAGATGACTGAATTAAATTCTCCTAAACACATTTATCAATAAAACCAGGATTTACTGGGACAGGAAGAGGGAAATTTAGGGAAAGGTGTGTCCATGGGTTGTTGGCCAGAATTTGGTGCTACATTAATTTTAACAAAAATCCAGCAGCTTGGCTTATCATATACTTCTCACAATTATAAAAAAGAAGCTCAGAGAAATGAAATCTCTTGTCCAAGCCCTTAGTGTGTGGCAGGATCTGAACCCACATCTCCCTGGCTTAAAACCCTTTTACTGTAGCATAATGACATCATTTAAAAAAAGAAGTCAGAGTTTATCATCTGATATAAATATTAAGTCAAAATGAGTCCGGTTCTGCTGGCAAGGAAGTTGTGGTTTTTCTCACTGCTTGAGCGCAGAAAACAAGTCTTTTTCACAGAGGAAAGAGAGTTCCTTCATCTCAGACTATGAAATGAACCCCCTGAGAGGGAACAATTTCCTTCCTCCTCCTTGAGGCAGGGAGCCTAATATTTCTTGTACCCATGTTTTGCTACAGGAAATTAAAATTAATGAAAGGTGTGTGATAAGGAAATGGAATTTTTTAAAATGGATGTTGTCAAGTCATGATTCTACAGAGAGAAAAACAATACAGCTCGCCCAGACTGGGGAGGTGCGGGGCGGGGGAGGGGTGGGGGTAGAAGGTCTCTACCTGATGGGCCCTTGATTACAAATGGCTAGGGTGGGCGTGAGACCCACACCCCAGTCAGGCACCCTGTCAGGTGCAAATAGAGTCGCCCAGCCCCACTGCCCTGTGTTTTCTCTCCCAGAACTCAAATGCAGAGTGATGGGGTCTGCAGGCTCCATCCAAATTGTCTCCCCACAGATGTGACAAGGTGGCCCAGTCCCACCACCCACAGGTGAAATGGTCATTCACTTGTTCACAGGTTCGTGCTTGCATCCCCAAGTGACATCTGAACTATTGTTTAGCTCAACAAAGATTGTGCACAAATGAGGACATTTGGGTCTCAGAATGAAAATGCAAATAAAATCCATACTCGCTTGCTAAAAACTTCCTTTGCTCAGCGCCCAGAAGTTTCTTTCCTGGGAGTCCGTGTGTTGAAATCAGAGTGAGATTACTGAACTTCAGGTGAGAACTAAGGAAAAAGCAACAAGGAAAAGAACAAAAAGAGGTTAAGCATGATGCAGTGAAAGTTGATTGTGATTCAGCTTGACATTATATCATGTGGCATCCAACTGTAGATTTTTTTCTTTGAGTGAGCAACTCTTTTTGCACAAACCTTCAAGCAGAACCAACTGCTTAAATGATAAAGCAAGATGGCGCTGGAGCTGCGAACTGCAGAAACTTCTTAACTGGCTTCTCAAAGTAAGACAAAATGAAACCCACAGGTCGGAGAGGGAGGTAGATTTAGTATAGCGTTTGTGCTTTAGGCTACTTCTAAGAAACTGGGTGAACCGCAGCCACCACGGCTAGGCCTGCTGAGTGCTTACACTCATGCACCTTGAGTGTATTGTTACCCTACTTATAAAGTCCTCACAGCAATGCAGTGAGGTCAGAAACATTATGATCCCTTTTACTAGGTGAAACTGAAGTAAAGCAACTTGCCAAAACGGTACAGCTAGTAAGTCCGAAGGTGGGGATTGGCACTGTCCTGTAGATCTCAAATGGTTGAGAGGTATCCAAAGACCATCTACTCTCTTTCAGTCAAGGTTAGCTTGATTATTTTCAGATACATACCATTACTCCAATCAGGACACCGAAATGTCACCTTGGAGAAAACACTACAAGATTCCCTGAAAGAACAAAACTACTTGATGTTTGCACCCGGCTTTCCAGAGCCCCAGGCACACTGGTGGACATTATCACAGAGATGAGTCTTCAAGACAGTTTACGCTGAGGTAGGTGGACAGGTTTTCATGACCCGTATTTCATATGTGAGAAGATCAAGGCTGGAAACTTAAGTCATTTGTTCAAGGCCTTGACGCTCATGAACAGCAGGGCCAGAAATGCAAGCCAGGCCTTCCAATCCCAGGCAGTGCCCTGTTCCAGTCACCATGCCACCCCCTCTGAGCAGTCCTGCCCCAAGTGGAGGGTTCTGAGGGGTCCACGTGCTCAAGACTTACTGGCGTTTGGTTGTCAGGATTTAAAATGCTCCTGCAAATCTGTCCTCTGGTCAGAGTGGGTAAAATGTTCTGGGTGATCTTTTCCCCCAGGCTGATGAGAAAGAGACTTTTTCCCCTAAAATCCCTTCTTAGTTCACACCTCCCCTTCAATCAACCAAATGCCAAAAAAGAAGCCTTCACCAAGTCAGAGGAAAACACCTGCCCTCCTTTCCCAGGAGGAGACTGGAAGCCTTCCAAATGTGGACATGCTATCAAGTTACCGACAATCTGCTAAGTAGCACTAAAAGCAGGAGACTCAGGGTGATGGCGCAGGCCGGCAACGCAATAAACTCCACTGCACCTGACATTTAAAAATAGCTAAATATTATGAGGTTTTGCTCTAAAGTCTCTAAGGATAGGTGTCATTTAAGAATGAAGACTGATTTGATAGGAAGAAGACGGATCACATCTTCTTCCCTAGTAAGAAGAAAACAAACTTTGAATATCTTCAAACAACATAAAGGTCACAATTAACCTCAGCTACTTGTGGCAGTCTGCCTGCAATCGATGACAGGCCTCTGATTAATTACCATTTCATAGAAAACGCCAATAGTGATAATAATAAGTGTTTATACTCACAGTTAAAATGTCTCCTGGCAGTGGGGACCAAAGGGAGGCCCAAACTTTACCCACACGATGACTACTTGTATACTGAATCCTGAATTGTACCCCATGTTTTTAAAATTTAAAAATGTAAAAAAAATGTATCCCAGCTTTGGATCCTATGTGATCGAAATGTGCTTTAGGTTATACTAATAGTAGTTAGATACAGGCTCTTTTACATCTCTATTGAACAGAAGGCTTCATAATTATTCAACTGTCTCTTTTACCACAAAGCAATCTCTTTGGTATTGAATAATTTGAATTATCTAACAACAGGGATCCAATGACTTGTAAGTTGCCAAACAATTACATTGTGTTATCCTAAATTATACTACTGTACTATGAAACTTTCCCTTCAAAACACAGTCGTTTAGGGTTTTTCTTTTTTTTAACAGTATCTGTAATGACATAGATAATTTTTGGGGTGGGGCAGGGGAGGCATTTTCTGGGTTTACATATATACAAAGCCAGCTTTCCACTCCTTCTCTTTCGTCCTAGTCAGTGCTTTTGCATTCTTCACTGTGGTTGTTCTGGCCCTTCCCCAGTGTTCAAGTCCCCACTGTAACCCTCTCCTTCTGCCTCCGATCCCCTTCCTCACTCTTAAGCATGCGCATCGTCTACATGATGAGGATCACATGGACCAGCTTGGCCTGTTCCCACGTCTCTCATGACCACACCCAGATGCCCTACAAGAGCAGTCTCCTATCCCCAGGTGAGCAGTGCGGTTTCTCCCCACAGACCCTGTCTCCTCTTCAAGTCCATCTTCCATCTCCCCCATTCCCAGTCACAGCAAATTTCTCTTACTCAGACTCTGAAGACCCTGGGTGTCACCAGTCTTGTGCTGACAAGGTAGGTCCATGAGATCAGTGGGGCCATGACCCAGTTTCTCTCCTCTAGGTGTGGCTCCAAATCTCAAGGTCACCTTGCGTCCAGAGTGGCCCCTGGAGCTCTAGTCATCACAGCCACACTACAGGCCACGGAAGGAGGAATGGGTGGAAAGGGTTTCCTGTCAAGGAGCCCTTCTAAAATTCCCCTGTGCCATTTCGGCTTACACTACCACAACTCACGGACATGGCCACAGGTAGCCACAAGGGAGGCTGGAATATGTTGTGTTTCAAAGAAAAACAGAGTGGTCTGCTAGAGAACTGTATTGCCCAGGGTTCTCTTACCGAGGCCAAAGTGCAGACTGAATCCTGGGAAGCAGTGAGCAGTCTCTCCTCACGACAACTCGTGAAGGAGGGCGGGATGGGAACGAAAAAGACCTTATTAACCATGTGCCAAGCCAAAAAAAATGGCAGACCCCACAACGTGGGATTGATGAAGGCAGCAGCGTGTGAAGGCTTAGAGGAGGCAAAAGGGAAGGGGAATCTTCAGGGACTGGAACGGTGGGATGCCATTCCTGATCCTGACCCAAAGGAGCAAGGGCTGGAGAACACAGCACAAGCTGGCCTTGGTGGAGGCTTCCTCAGAGCTGCAAAGGTAGAACACGCTGCCTGCAACCAGGTACTCCTCAATCACTGCCTTTCTACGAGTTCTTCCTCCCTTGTCCATCTGTCCCTGGTCAAGTTTCACGCCCATCTCCCAGGTGACATTATCTTCCTCCATGACCTTATCTTACATATTTACAATAGTGTGTTGTACGGTGTTTCTTCTGAGCTGTACATCTAATTTCTAGATGCCTGTCAGTCCTAACTGGGATGCCCTGGGTGGTCCCAAACCTATTCTGCCTTTACCTCTCAAGTTGGGATTTGGAAGCCAATTGCAGGCCCCTACCGACTGGTCACATTAGCCACCAGGTCTGATCCCTTTTACCTTGTCCACATCTCTTGAATGCCCCTTCCCCACCACTCCTGTGACACACGGCCCTAGACCATCATCTTATCCAGAGGGTTTGCTCCCTGGAACAAGTCTCTCTCTTCTGCTCACATTCCATACAGGTACTGGAAACCTCTTTTTAAATGAAATCAAATCTCAACCATTTCTGGTTTTAAAATCCTCATCTTTGCTTACTTCCTTGATGGCAGCAAAGCAGAGCAATTAAGGTCATGAGCTCGGGAGTCAGATGGCCTCCGTGGGACCCCCAGCTCTAGCACCTTCTAACTTTGTGAACTTCAGCAAGTCATTTTACTTCTCTGTAGCTCAATTTCCCAGCCTGTAAAATGGGAATAATAGAATCCAATGCTCATAGGGATGCTGCGAAAATTAGTGTCTGTAAAATACTTAGAATACGGGCTGCTACATAGTACATTTTAAATAAATGTTAAGTATTTCTATCAGCAAACTATTAAGTTCAAATTCACTAGCATGGCATAAAGGTCCTTATGGTTGGGACAGAACCTCCCCAGTCTTCTTTGTGAAAATTTCACCAGCACATTCATTTTTTCTCCTGGTCTCATACTTTTGCTGTGATAGTTTCCTCTATAATCTGATTTAGCAATATCCAAATATTTAAAGTCTTAAATCTATAACTATCTAAGAGTATTGGTCCAAAATCATGAAGTATATAATTCAAGTCGATTGATTTAAAATCTGATTACCTATGAATACTGAAAATGTTCCTGCAAATGAAAGAGGGGGTCACAGGCTGCAGCCTGTGTTTGGGCACACATGGCATGAAATGGCAGGAACCGTAGAAACACAGATAAAGCACGACTTTCGTATCTGATGGTGTCGACTGGTGTACATAAACAACATTTAACATCACTGGGAGCCCTCTGCTCCAAAATCAAAGGTCACCGTATAGTGAAAAAAAAGTTCAAGTTAAGTGCTCAAGCCAATGAAACATTAAACAAGTGCACCTGCATTTTCGCAGCAAATAATTCCAGTGGGGATTTCAGGTTGCTGTGGATACAAAGGGAAGAACAGCTCAAAGATACTTGTAAAGCAGGGAGGGATTAGAGTATCCAGGGAAATAAGTAGAAGGTATTGTGTTTCCTTCCATGCTTTGGGAGGACAGCCACAAAATTAGGTCTAAATAGCCTTACCCTTCAAATAAAGAGGGTCACATTGCCAATTTATTGTAGACATGATAAAAGAAACATGCCTACCCCTCTGGACAGCAGAAGCATGTCAGCCTGCAAGGCGATCGTTCACTATTTTTTAGTTGGTTTTTTTTTTTTTTTGAAGGGAGAAGGGAAGCAAAGGAAACCAAAGCAAGTGACTTAATTAACTGCTTCCATTAATGATTTTATTTGAACAGATAATGTAGAGGAAAAATAAATTACCCCACATTGATCTAAATGTTTTCATTTAATTTATCAAAACCTCTGCTTTTTTAGCGGTTCAAACCAGTGACAAAAATATTTTCCAAATGAGAGTAAATCCTAGCTCAGGAATTTAACTAACTGTATATTCAACTAGTCGAAGAATAGCTCAGATTTCATTCAGTCTTAATGATAACACATAATGTCCTAAAATACTATAGGTGGGTTTCAAAGCTGGGAGTTAGGTGAACTTCCAATATTAGAAGAAAAATAAAGGCAAAACAAATCAAAACAAAATATTTAGGGTAATTATAGAGCAGACTGTAAACCTACCATTTTTTTTCTGAAAAGATTTTAACTTTCTTCAGCAATATTCTTTCTGTTTAGGTTAGAAGAGTTTTTTTTTTTTTTTTTTTTTTTACAATGTCCTGGGCTACTTAAAATCTGAGCTATTCTTTGTTTATTTTTTACCTTTAAAAAAAATTTTTTTTTGGAATTTTTAAAATATATACCAGAGGCAAAAGAAGCTTAACAATGACCAACATTCTGCTGCTTTTAAAATACTCTCCAACATTTTTTGTTGTTGGAGAATTTTAAAGTAAACATTATACCCTGTATTATTTTGCCATAAATTCTCTAACATGTGAGAGCCTGAAAAATAAACTAAACTGCGGAAAAAGAAAAGGATGCTGGGAACTTACACATTTAAAGAGATTTCAGAGACACATTAGCCAAATGCAGTATTCGAAACTTGTCTGCTTCTTTATCCAAACAAATCACGGTAAAAGAACAATTGTAAGACCACTGGGGAAAACTGAACACAGATTGGTATTAGATAATCTTAAGGAATTATTGGGTGTCTGCTTCAGTGTGTTAATGGTACTTTCTCCACTTTTGTTGTTAGTGAAAATAAAGATGACGGCTGCATCCATAGCCACAAAGCTGTTGGTAATGACACACTCTGACCTCCAGGGGGAGACCAAAGAGAGAGATCCAAAGATGAGGCGTGGGATGAACAATTCTGGGCATATCTAGAAGGGAGTGAAGGGTTCCTGTGGTGAGACAGCAGTTAAAGTCTCTCCCCGACCCTACGTCTCTCTGCTCTTGGGCACCATCTTGCCTGATTCCACCCTGGGTGGTAGTCAGAGCTCCCCTAGTCTGGGCAGTCCCTGTAGGAATGAAGATGGGTCCTGGAGAAAGGGGACAAGGAGCAATTCCCTTAAGCCTACCCTGAGTCCAAGCCTATCCTTTGTCCTGAGCAAGAGATCTGGAATCCGCACCATACCTGACACTCAGGTACGAGTGTCTGCCTGGAGCGCCCTGGGTGCTCTGTGGGGTCCTCTGGGACCAGTCAGCAGAAGGGTCTGGTGGGGGTGGGGAAGATTTGGGGATTCAGAATCACAGATGAAAAGCTTCTGCAACTCTGCACAAAAGAAACATCCTTACTGACAAAGTAAAAATGTGTGCCATGCTTGAAATTTCCATTGAACAAATAAGAATAAAATTTGAGAGTTTTAGCAAAGTGGATTAAAAAGAAACTGTTTTCCTTTATAGTTTAGGGGAAATGGTTAATGATGTTTTTATTATATATATGAAGTCAAAACATACATTTATACTTTGGGCATCTGTTTATATACATTGGCATATTCAAGACGTAAATACCAATATGGCAGCTACAAAAGACTAGTCAGAAAGCCCATGCACACAAGAGATGGCAGAATACAGGTCACAGATCAGTCACTTCCTTAAGACTGGAATAACAAAGCATTATGGGACTTTGAAATTGGGTGAGATCACTTCCAGTAGGGAGATGAGGAAGGGTGTTATGGTTTGGGCAAATGCTGGCTATTAGGAAGGCTTTATTAACACCATATGGGCAGGTTTCCTCATGCTTGGCAACGATTTCTTCTTGGGCTCTCTTTCTTAATGGTGATAGTTTAAGCATGACGATTTGTGAAGTGCTTTCTGCTAGGTCCAATTTAGCACGTGAACACTACGAATGTGAGGTCATGACTTCAGCTGTATGATGTTAATGATAACATAATAATTACGCCTGGTAAGCCCCGAAGTAATGATGTGATTTAGAAGTTGCATGATTTGTTGCAAATTAGAAAATGTGGTTTGGAAAACAAGCCCATAAAAACAGGCTAGCTGCAAAGAGCAATTATGGGGGAAATAGGTTTCCTTGTAGATAAGACTGCCAACTTTGAGGAAATAGCTACACAAATGGTTCCTACACCCAGCTGCATGTCAGAATTAACTGTGGAGTCTGTTAAAGGTGCTGTACACATTCCTGGAACCCACCCCGGCCCTGCTGAGGTTCAACCCCAGGGACAGGAGTCCAGAACACTGTATTCAGACGACCTTCCTCACCCCTGCCCTCCTGGCTGTGATGTGCACAGCTGTAGAGTCTGGAACTGTTGCAATCTGGTGCTAAAGCAAGAGTTTCTTAATACTGACTCTGAGATCTTGGAAGGTGATGCCTAACATCTTCCTCCACCCCAAGTGCTTCAAATGAAAGGAAATTCAAGGCGGTGTTTTTCAAGCCTCAATGGTGTATATTGGCAGTGCTAGATTATCCCTTTGAAAGGCATTGTCTTCAGAGAGCTACACTTGGAGATTAGCATGGTCTTCAGACGTCATCCGTACAGCAGACTAGGTTTTACCTGGTCTGGGTCTCACAGAGTGACTCACGGTACTCCCACTCTCCAGAGAGGACGGCCATTGCCACCTCTCCTGAAGGGCCCAACGCCAGTGGTTCAGCTGGGCTCTTTCTGGGCTTTCCCTCCAAATGTCCACACAAAACCAAATGCTGTAAGAGGGAGCTTGCTGGATGTCTTCTTATTCCCTCAGTGCATGTGTACATCATTCTGTCTGTACCAGGATAAAAGAATTCAATGCATGGTTGTATGGTCTTAATCCTCCAGCTGTAGGGAGGACAACAGTGATTGGTGGATTTGGAGTTAAGGAGGCAGGGGAGTATGCAGAACTGAGGGTGTATGGTGTCCTTTGCTTTTGGGGTGAGCGAGGCTGCATTTAAAAAGAGCGGGGAGAGTAGGTGTACCAGGCAGGGCAGAGATGGCGTCATCAGCTTGGTGGTCCAGAAGCCCCGAATCCCTGCAGGGCTTGTCAAAGCAGAGTCCTGACCCCATTCGCAGAGTTTCTCATGCAGTAGGTCTGGAATGTCCATGTTGGTGGTCCAGAGATGACACTTTGAGAACCACTATTCCAGGGGCAGAAAAAGGAGGGGCTCCTAGGATTTGGGAGTACTCAAGAAAGGAATATGGAGTTTACCAGAAGTGTCTGTGAAGGAAGTATATGATCTCATTAAACATTTAAGAGACATGAGTAAAAGCTGACATTTTGTCTTGGGCTTTTTTTTTTTTTAAGCACAACTCTTGAACTTGGGGCGTGAAGGGTACAGTTCTGACTTCCATGACCAAGACATAAATGACCAGCTTGACATTATTGGCAGAATAAAGGTCCCCAAGTATGTCAAAATCAGGAAAAGGCACAGGAAATGTCCACTGGCAGCCCACTGGCAATGGGGTTCACAGGAACCCCTTGAAAAGAACTGATGTGGCCCCTGATCTACAAGGTCTCTGGACATCCCTCAGCCTGGGTCGACACTAACAGAAGAGTGGGCAACTCCAGTTTTCTTTAGAGTCAAGCAGTTTTGCACAAGAAACATCACAACTTGGTGCTCCTGTGCTAAAGCAGGGGTGGTGACCATGTTAACCAGACTCCAAGTGAACATCTCCCAAGGAGTCAGATCAGCTGTGGGCAGAAACACCTCTGTCCACCCTCAGTTCTCAAGGAAGAAGGCACCCTCCACATAGAAGCCCACCTCCCTGATCACTTCCCTCCTCTGAAAGGCAGTGCTGCAATAGCAAAAACATGGAACCAACCATGCTGCCCATTGAAAGAGGAATGGATAAAAAAAAATGTGACAGCTATACATGATGGAATATTACACAGCCATAAAGAAGGACAAAATTATGAACTTTGCAGCAACTTGGATGAACTTAGAGGCTATAATACGAGTGATCTATCACAGGAACAAAGAACCAAGTATCATATGTTCTCACTCATAAGCGAACCCTGAACAACTATTTTTAATACTATAAGAAAGGGATTGATAGTAGTGGGAAACTGCCAGGGGAGGGTGGGGGGCACGCCTCATCAACAAGGGTACCTAGGTGCATAATGAACATCGGTATACCTAACCCTGAACTGTACCCCACATATTTAAGATTAAAAATATAAGGCAGTGCTGACTCCCATGGGGATCTAAATACACACATTTAATCAGTGAGGCAGGGTCAGTCTAACAGGGTTGAGTGCTGAGTATCCTGACAGATGCTTTCCATATGTAACCCTCCACTGGCATGTGAGGAGGGATTCTGGGGCACTAGCCCCATCACGCAGGTGAGGAGACTGAGGCTCATGGTCATTGGATGACTGTCCTGGGCTCCCCAGACACAGCAGGGCATGGCCTCTTCACTGCACCCTAACCCTGCATTCTCGGTCTTGAGTGGCTTCTGGATTCCCCTGGAGGGTGGCCAAAGCACAGGTCCTGGACCCCAGTTCAGGCTTCGAATTCAGTCCTTACAGGGTGGGGCATGGGCTCTGTGCTTCAGACAGGTTCCCAGGTCATGCCGGAGGTGTGGTCCACAGACTACATTTTGAGAACTACTGATGGAACCTTATCTCCATCCCAAAGTATAAATAACACACTTGCCAGGACAAGCCTCTGAATGCCAGCATTTTCCAGCCAGGCTTTCTGGTGGAACAAGACACCTGGGTTCTCATTAAAACTGCAAGACTGCCACAGAATCCTCTGGACACAGGTTTCTCATCCAATCCCTGCTTCTTCTCTGCCTTCACCTATGCCCACTTGCTTTGGGGCTACTGTACAAATATTAACAAGAAAGAAGAACGCCAGCTAAGGGCAGTGAGGGTGCTCCAGCAGATTCTATTGGGATCCGCTCACATCACCCTGGCCGCCCGCTCACCTGCAGATGGTTCTGCCACCAGCGCTTTCCTGCCTGTCTCTGCCAGAGGCCATTCTGGGACCACGGAGAAGAGGAACAGGCTGCAAGAATAGCCCAGAGTGACCATACAACAAGCAGGGCAGGAACTGATGGGTAAATACCCCGGCTTCCTCACCCCTCAAGGAAACTTTCTCAGTTGTGCCCCTCTGCGGGCCCAGCAAGATGTAGCCTCAGTTGCCCACAGTGGTGGCCAGCTGACAAATGCCCCACTTGACTTTGGCATCTCTCCTTGCATCCCTGTCCCACTGCTCTGCTCTCTTAGGCATTGCCCTAGGGTCATGCCCAAACGATTTCACCTATACCCAAACTCCTTGTGTTCGCTTGGTTGAAAGAAATGCAAACCAAGACAGGTACCGATGTCACCATTTGCAAATGATCCCATAGCAGATGAGGAAGATGGAGAAGGCAAGGATACTACTTAGTTCCGGGTATGTGGTCTGCGCTTTATGTGATCATGAGAAATTCATTTCCTACTTAACACCCTTAACCCCAAGGAACTGCAACACACCCACAAAAAATGGCAGTAAGCGCATCCGTCAGTTCCCAGGAGGGCCTGATACTGCTGAGGGACTGCTGTGCTCTTGAGGGAAGTCTCTGATGTGGGTATCAGCAGGTGAGAGAAGTTACACTGACCCAAGCAGAAGTGGATAATTCCAGTAAAGGAAGACACTTCTATTTAACATGAATTACATTTAAATATTGGAATCAAATTAGGAAACCCAGTTGTGATTAGTGACACCAGGGCGAGTTCCGGGTCATTACTTTCTGATGGCAGAATGTCAAGTCCTTCTGCCTGGGAGGCTGAACCTCCATGCTTGGCACACAGTGTCCCCGCCCTCTGCTCCAGCAACCAGACCAGTCTCTGCAGCAGCCCCTGATGATCCTGTTAGGATGCCAATGTAGAAAGACAGTCCCAGGGTGTCTGCCTTGAGTTGCTGCCCACGTGCCACCCAGGCCTTGCCACCACACCGCCTCTGACAGCGCAATGAACAGGCAATCGGGGGAGCACATGTCCACTGATTCACGTGGCAGAAACAGGATGGGACCATCACAGTCACAAACTTGTTCACTGCGGTTCTGTTCTGAGATCAGCAAGGAAGCACTGACTATTTAATTAGTCACCTAATTAGTGACAGGCTCCACTGAAGTTTCAGATGTCCTCAGACAAATGTAAAGATAAAAAGTCTAATTAAGCCACAAGAACTAGCCAGTGGCTGCCAGAGACCACAGCTGTGCCGGATATTGTGTGGAACTGCACGGCCAGAAACAGGATTTGTGGTCATTCAGACACAATTGTAGCTTTAAAAGTATGCCCTGCTAGCCAGGCTCGGTGACTCAGCCTGTAATTCCGCGCCTTTGGGAGGCTGAGGTGAGTGGATTGCCTGAGCCCATGGGTTCGAGACCCGTCTGGGCAGCGAGACCTCATCTCTACAATAAATCAAAAAATCAGCCGGGTGTGGTAGTGCATGCCTGTAATTCTGCCTACTTGGAAGGCTGAGGAGGAAGGATCGCCGGAGTCCAGCAGGTCGAGGCTGCGGTGGCTGAGAGCAGCCACTGCACTCCAGTTTGGGCAACTGAGTGACACTCCAACTCAAAAAAAAAAAAAAAAGTATGCCCTGCTAATGCCAAGCTACTCCTAGTCACCTCAATCCACTCAACCAGGCAAGGGATCCATGTCTAGGTCTCAAATCTGAGACTTCATCTTTTGGTGAGATGACCTGGTCATTTCTGGAGAAAACTCTTCTGAGTCGTGTAAGCGGAAGACACAGGGAGCCTGGAACTTCCTCGAAGCCAAGTGTATGTTCCCAAACAACCAAAGGGTCATCAGGACACTGCCTGGGCTGCTTCCAGTTGCTGCCATCCATGGTTCCTGTGTGCATTTTTCTAGTGCCATTACAGGCTCTTCCAGAGAATCTTTACATCAGAATTGAATTAGGAAAGATTTTAAAATAATGGATTAAAAGGAATTGCCCCATAATTAGGAGTAAATGCTATAAAACACAGAAGCCATAGAGACACGTGCTGAAGCTGAGCACGATAGTTACCACTTCAGCTCAGTGAGCTCAGGTCCAGGGGTTAGCGGAGAGGTTGTTCTGCATAATTCTGGGGGAACAGTCTATCTGGGACTCTGTCTGGTCTGCATGTCTCACGGGCTCACAGGTGATCCACTGCTGCTGGTCTACAGACCACACTGGGGTAGAAAGGACGTAAAAAACAGGAGAGAGGTTTGTAGACCCAGTTCTTGCCCCCCTCCTTTTTTTGCTATAACATTTCCATATTTCTTTTTTTAAATGATTCTGGAGTATCTTTGTGGAAACCTAAACTATTCAAAGTACTGCATTTGGGGAGTTCTACAGGCTAGACTTAGAGCACAAAGCGCCTGGTAAAAACCTGATTTTCTCATCTTTGTGGACAGAGGCCGCTTGCCTTCTGGGGTGTGTCTGCAGACTTCACTGGAAAGCTCTCCTTCAGGAAAGAATGTTGTCTTCTGGATCCATGGCATAAGCTCATCTCATGACTTGGCTGTTAATCCAGGGAGTGGGAAGTTCACTGTGACCCTTGACCTGATAGGTCTGTGAAGTTCCTGAGGTGATAGCATCTTTAGGCTGGTGGGACCCGGGGCGCTCAGCACCAATGAGGACAGGACCACCCTCAAGACCATAGCACCGGTTGGCTAACAGCTGAGGCCAAGTTCTGTTTTTTCCAGTGGTTGGGGTTTGGGATCAGCAGTCACTGGGTACTGCTAAGGAGTGTCGGGGGGGGCAGAAGGGGGGTTATGATATGATGACATAAAGGAAAGAGTACCTGGTTCACTACCAGGGGAAGTAAGGGCCATCTAGAAGCCCAAAACTTCACCTGCATGCAGCCTACTTATTAGTAAATCCTCACTTGTACCCCACAACTTTATAATAAGTAAATGATATCTTTTAAAAAAGAAGTCTTGGCTGGGCGCAGTGGCTCAAGCCTGTAATCTCAGCACTTTGGGAGGCCAAGGTGAGGGGATTGCCTGAGCCCACAGGTTTGAGAACAGCCTGGGCAACTTGGTGAGATCTCGTCTCTACAATAAATTGAAAAATTAGCCAGGCGTGGTAGCGAGTGCTTGTAGTCCTGGCTACTTGGAAGGCTGAGACAGAAGGATCACCTGGGTGACAGAGTAAGACTCCAACTCAAAAAACAAAAGTCTTATTTGTAGAAGTACTGAGACGGAAAACATGTATGTGACACTCATATTGCCCAAGCCGAGAACTTTCAGTACCCAAGAGCCAAGGCAGCCCACCCATCATGGGAACAGTAATTCTCAAATAATTCAGGTCTGTCACTTGGATGTCCCAGGCATTATGAAGGACAAGCGTAACTCTCTGTGAAATGTCTTAAGCTCTGTCCTTTCCCCATCAACTCACTGCCCCCTACACCATAGGGTGAGCTGGCGTTTTCTTCATTCAGGTGCTCCCGGCCCAAGAGAGCGGCACCCTGTCCCTTGCCACGGAGGCTCATGCTTGCAGGGGAACACTTCCTCATGACACCCACAGAAGCCAAATGTACAAGATGAGGTGGGGGGATATAAGCTGAGGTCACCCCATCCCGAATGATCCTGTTCCCCACTGTCTCCAGCCCCTGTAGGACTCCACAGCACCAGTGGAGATTGCAGAAGGCACTGAGTGCAGGGCCACGGCTCCTTGGCCCCCACTGGAAGCTCACCGAGCCACACAAGGAGAACAGCAAGGGAAGAAAAAGGATGGGACACTGGGGTGTAACCCAGTTGCACCTGTCCCCGGCACTGGAGGGTCTGAGAGGCTCCCCCCGAGAAGGACAAGATGAAGGATGACTCACAGGCCTGACAACCAAAGACTAGAAGCGGTGGCCACGCAGATGTAACTGCACATAGGTAACAGCGGAGGACCAGACAAGAGGTTGTACTGAAAAATAAAAAATATAAGCACCACCCTTAGTATCCACCCCTCACGGAGTGCGTCTTAGTATATCAGGTGGTGACCTTCCCAGTAGCCCTGTAATACTCAGGGAAGGAAGGACATAACAAGGACACAATTTATGCCAGGACTGCTCTTGATGCCCTTTGAAGAGGAGCCCAAATGTACTTTATAATGTCTTGCATGAAAAGAATGTAAGAACGAAGTTGTGTCTGCTTTGTCACCAGATGACAGAATTACCAGATTTTCTGAAAAAAGAGGTTACAGTGCTATGCCTCAAGTGCATTTTCCAGGAACTATGGTGCTCCTGCTGAGTCTGAAAATATAGCTCAAGACTGCAAGGAGGACAGTTTTCTAAATCTTGCTGCTATAATGTGGATTTAATCCTCACTGGTGATCAGTGTTTGGTGAAAACTGGATCTCTTCAATTTCATTCCAGCTCAAATCATTTATAAAACTAAGTTCAAATGGCAGCTAAACTGGGATAGTAAAATATGCAGTAGGTTACTATGGTGATTGCTAATTTAAAATAATTAGAGAAAATAATGAGAAAACTCTTTCCTCTCTTAAGGATTAGTGATCTGTAAACTGATACCAATCTATTTTTAGTGTATGTAGTCTGTGTAACAATGAGAGAGAATTGTGAGTACCTCAGAATGCTTTAAAAAGATCTTTTTGACTGGAAAATTTAATCAATGCAATACTTACATCAAAATTTATACTTGTCTTTATTAAACCTAAGTTGATTTCACAAAAAGAAAATTACTGTATATATATATGTACAGTTTATATATATATCTCAATGTCATCACTTAAACAAAACATTATGACTAAGTGTATATTTAAATTAAGATTTAAGACCTGTTTATGATCACTTCTTAACTATTATAATTTCACAACTCCACCCTGCTCATTCATCATTCAAAATGACTTGCTGTTCGAAGAGACCCATCAGAACAAATGAGGCACTCACACTCCAGTGTGGCCTGCACAGGAAGGTGGACATTCCTAGGTACTTCTCATCATTTCATTCTTGCAATGGAACATGTCCACAAACTGGCCACGTTGTTTAAAGCACATGAATTCTGTTGCTAACCTCAATAACTATACATCATTATTTCTGGTTAACTAAGGTTAGCACTCCATTCTGGAGAATGGAACAAATTGGCAGAAAGTGGAAAAAAAAATCAGTTCTTTTACAAATCTGGTGAATGTGATGTCAAATGAGCAAAATAACCATTTGGAGTTAGCGCATCTTTGTGTTAACTGGGCACAGACTCCTTTCAAGGGTCATCCTCCACCCCTTTCCTTATCCAGTAACTGCCCCCTCAGGTCCACCTGCCCTCCCAGAGGAGTCAGGGTGGGCTGTGTCTTCCCATCTCCCACTTACCTTCTAGTACCTGTGATTTTAAATGGTAGCTAAAGTTTCTCAGAGTAAACTGAGTAAAAGATTTGGAAAAAAACTGGACTCTTTTAATTCAGGGTCCTGTGGTCCAAAGTCAGGGTCTTTTAAAACATCCGAGACTTTAAAAAAAAATGAAGATACTGAGTCTTGGAGAAGTTAGACAATGTACCGAGTTCCATGCCAGGTGCTGATGATGTCAACCGTGACTCCAAGTTCTCAGACCCTAACCCAGGACTCTTCCTGCTAAAGAGGTACTGGCCTTCAATGAGTAGATGGAGAGACAGGTCAGGGGAGCCAGGGATCCCTGAGAACCACCACCAGGAAAATGGGCTCTGAAAGGAAACCTAGCCTAGTGCTTTGAGGATAGTGAGAACACAGCATCAGAAGAGGTGCTCAGACCTCAGTCTTCCCTGAAGGATTTTAGGTCCTGTCCCCTGGCACCCAAAATGTAAGAAAGGTCCTGGCTTGTATGCCACTTCTTAAAACCTATTTATAATGTATAAAGTCAAAACTAGCTCCCAAACCTGCCTGATGATGTGGCATGCCGTGATGTGATGTGATGTGATGTGATGTGATGTGATGTGATGTGATGTGATGTGATGTGATATACAGATTCCTGGGCCCTCCCCCAGGAGTTCCTGGTTCTGTATATCAGGTGCAGGATCTGGGAATCTACAGCTTTAAAAAATGCTCCAGATGATCTGGCCATAAGGGTAACACTTATTTAGAATAGGGGTCAGCAGACTGTTTTCTAGAAAGGGTCAGTGTATGCATTTTAGGCCTGGTCTCTGTTGCAGCTACTCAACAGAGTAAGCTACCATCAGATCTACCTTTGTAGCACAAAAACAGTCACAGACAACACATAAATGAATGT
The DNA here is from genome assembly GCF_000164805.1 of Carlito syrichta. NCBI lineage: Eukaryota > Metazoa > Chordata > Mammalia > Primates > Tarsiidae > Carlito > Carlito syrichta. The sequence goes on from NW_007097626.1 coordinate 124,255, forward strand.
GTCCCAATAAAGCTTTCTTTACAAAAGCAGGTAGCAAGTCAGAATTGGCCTGGGAGCTATAGTTTGCTATCACCTGGCTAGAATATTACACTGATTCTTAATTCACATAGGGATGTGGTGTAGAAAACAAACTCAGATTTATTCTTTTAAGGGGTTCTCTTCAGGTATAGGAAGAAAATTTTTATTATTTAAAAATGAATAAATAAAGGAAAATAACTCACCAAAACACCAATGTCTCTAGGAAGGAAATTCCAACATTGGATGCACCAACCACAACAATCTTGGCATTGACAGTTATTTTAGGTTCCAATGTTAGTTTTCTGTTTGTATGGTTTAAGGCATAACTCATCTGGGAAAAAAATAAAAAGAAAGAAGTCAAAGAAAATGTAACCGAGCACACATCTCCAAATTTGCAATTATGTAGAATTGTTCAACTAGGACATAGCCAGCAAGATAAACCTAACAATGGCCATGCACAGCCATGGTGAAATGTGTGAGAAGGTATTTCTAAGAAATTAAGGTAAGAATAATACTATAAGAAAGGAATTGGCAGTAATGGGATACTGCCAGGGTGGTGGGGAAGCATATAACAACAAAAAGGGTACCTGATCTCAAACCAGGCAAAGGGAGGACCACAGGGAGGCCCAAACTTTACCTGTATGATATCCACTTATATACCTAATCCTGAATTGTATCCCATAGCTTCAAAATAAAATAAAATTTTAAAAAAAGAAATTGAGGTAAGAATAGAGAAAAATGCCTAACACATCAGCTGGATCACATCAAAATGCTTGGTCTGGGTGATTCTGTCTTATCACTGACAGATGTTTCATATAGAATTGAGGCCCTTAGCTGGGATCAGTGGCTCAGCCTGTAATCCCGCACCTTTAGGAGGCTGAGGTGAGTGGATTGCCTGAGCCCGCAGGTTCGAGACCCGCCTGGGCAGGCGAGACCTCATCTCTACAATAAATCAAAAAAATTAGCCGGGTATGGTAGCGCGCACCTGTAGTTCCTGCTACTCAGAAGGCTGAGGCGGAAGGATCACTGGAGCCCAGCAGGTTGAGGCTGCGGTGGCCGGGAGCGGCCACGGCACTCCAGTCTGGGTGACAGAGTGAGACTCCAACTCAAAAAAAAAGAATTGAGGCCCTTAATGACTGGAGATGAAAGGTAAATAATCCTACAAGAAAACAGTCATACTACTCCCAGAGAATCTGTAGGGTTATGAAGGGTTCCAAGTCTTTCCTTGTGTCTAAGGCTTCTCTGAAACCTTGAGTGACAAATTCCATTAGTCAGGTACTTGAAGACAAGTTTTATCTCACATTCAATTCTGCATCCCTCACACTACTTAGCACAGTACCTTATGGACAGCAGGTGTTCAATAATATTCATAGAATGACAAACATTTGTTAAAGGACAAAATGGTAGGGATTGTTCAATCTTTCAAATACTTCAGGGTCAGGGAGAACTCAGAAACACAGAAGGTAACTGGTGAGCAATTGAATGTCCATATTTACAAAAGTTACTTGGATTAGTTGTTTACTTGACTCATGTCCCTGCAGAGGCTGCAGTGAGATCATTGACTGTACAACAGAAGGTGTTACAAAGAGGTGGTGGGATATTCCTGGAAGAATGTTAGACTATGTGCCAAAAGACCTTGGTTTATTCATTCAACACACATCTTTATTCAGTGCTTAATATATGTCTGGACAGTAATAAGAATTACAGACATTTCGCATCAGAAACAATGGAGGCCAGAAGTCAGTAGAATAACTTTCTTATCACTTCTCCCCACTCCATTAAATTCTCATTACATCAGCATTCACTCATCCTCTAGGTCAGATGTTTCCACATTCTAGTAAGTCAAACCACTTTTCATTTTCTTAAAATCCTGAGATGCTAGGAGTTGTGGTTCTGGTGGGATAATAATGGTAAAGGCCTATTTGGGTCCCCACCCACCTTGCAGTACTTTAGGTGGCATGGGTAGGCCTTTGCCATTACAAGGTAGCATTTAAGATGTAAAGAATAAATCCCATCTCTCCAGCTCTAGATAGCCTAGCAACATAGAGGTAGAAAGGTAGAAAACTTTTGAGCCAAATAATGTACTGAAAAAAACTTAAAACCAAAGTGGAAGATTTTAGACTCTCTCCATAATTAACATTGCTGGTGCCTCCCTGCATCTGTTCCACCCCTTACTTTCACCTTTAATTCAGCACAACATGGATTTTGGAGGAAATTGGACCCACTCTCATGTTTAAGAGCAGACTCTGATAGACATAAACAAAGTTGCATAATCCGGTTTTCCTTGCTCAGTGATTGGCCCAGGATAGACATGTGACCCAAGTTGACCTAATCAGAGTGAAGCCCAGGACCCCAGTATGATGGATGAGGAAGAGAGAAACTTGCTTGCTTTCTGGAGGCAGTACAAATGTGAAGCTTGAAATAGCTACTGTCATCATGCCACCAAGAGGGAACCATCCTGGATTGAAGCCCCAAGAGAATCACAGGGAAATAGAATATAAATTACTCTCAAACCCTACCTGAAGCCCATACTACCTCTGGACTTTTCAGTGACATGCGCAACACATATCAGTCAAGTATTGCCACAATAGTGCTATACAACAAGCCAGTTCAAAGTGCATTGCTTAAAACGATTGTCACTTATTCCCACTCACGCTGGGTCAGCTAGAAGTAGGTTGATGTAGCCTGGACTCAGCTGGGTCTGACTCCAGCTTGCATTTCAGATCTGCCTCACAACTCCACAGCTCTCTTTTTTTTTTAATGACAGATAGCCAAGGTATGTTCCTCTCAGGGCAATAGTAGAAGTGCAAGAAGGGTAAGTGAAACAGGAATACTTCTTAGGACGGGTCAGAGCATGTCATGTGGCTGAGCCCAACCTCTATGAGGTGGGAAATACACTCACCTCTAGAGGGAAGAACCTCCATTTCTTTGATTGTTTAGGCCAGTTTGTTTCTTTTATATGCAGCTGGAAAGTTCCTAGGGTGATATACTTTCTAAATGAAAATAATGAATATATCATTTGAATGAAAAACTGCATGTTCTTCAAATAAGTTCTGATCAGATCTATAAGAATTTTTCAGGACAGGTCAATGAAGAATTGTGCAAGCAATCTAGGTCCCACTGGTATGTATGGGGGCCACTGTATACTATGCTTTCTTAATATCCAAGACAAGTAGGCTGACAGCAGATTCGCTTTAGCCAGCCTTGGGTTTGGTGGAAATAAGGAATGTAGGAGGCATACATGTTGTTATGATGGCATCTAGTTTCAGACCTGGTTAACAGATTTGAAATGCAAGCATCTTAACAGGGGTCAGAAGCCAAGATCCTTTTTGTAAGAAGGTACTTTCAGACAAGCCCCTCTGCTGCTGGAAGTGTAAGCTAACATTGAAACATGGGCAGTCACGAAATTCCCTGGTAAAGAATTATACCTCTTTTATGAAACAGCTCCTGTATCAGTGATACAAAGGCGGGCTGGAGAACAGACAGAATGGCTTTTGTTTCCCACACAATAGCTTTAACACCAACAGCTGCCAGGCCTTAGAAATCACCTTTCTAACTGCTAGATACACAAAATGGCCTCCGGGGGTCAAGAGTTAGCGATCAGTACCAATGGTCTCAGGAGACGGTGGGTGTCTCAGGAGAGTGATCAGGCGTCACAATGATTCACAATAAACCCAGTTTTGTGCCCGGGTTTTAATTAAAAACATATCCATCGCCAAGTATGATGAAGTCTTCTGACCTGAAAAATAATCATGTTTTTCTTTTATTAGTATAGATGGTTTTAAAATGCCTTGAAAAAAATTTCTTCCCAGCCTGGAAACCTCTTTCAGTGACAACTGTAAATGAAGACTGCTTCTGTTGCTTTATAAAGGGTTTATTTTTTTCTCAGAAGCAGGAAGCACAGGTCATTTTTTAATGAAAGCAGAATATTTCCTCCCTTTATGCTCCTTCAAACTACGGGTTATCATGAGAAGGAAAAACAGGTATGGAAGCCCCTCTGAGTCAAGCTTACTTTTCTCTTTCTTGGTCTGACCATCTACCAAAAAATGTCCCATGTACTGGAGATCCTGTTTTGGGTCTGATCTCCTTAACAGTAAAGTCAAAATAAAAACTCTAGCAATTAAACCATTTTATAGACAGAAGTTAAATATGCCTTGTAATGGTAAATACTTCAAAGATTAAACAGAGGGTCTGTGAGCTATTTACCTACATACCGTACCAGGGATAATATGAAGGGAATCTAGAAGATTCTTACCTCCATATCCTTTCAGACATTTCTACTTTTCTAAGGATGCTCAGTTAACATTTTAGACAAAAGATGATTTTAAATGTAGAGATCAACATATGGTTAGCCAGAAAAAAATAAACCATGTATCACAGTGCATAAGCTGATCTTTTAAGGGTAAAAGAAAAGTCCCTTAAAGTTGATGTGGACTCTCATAATGAATTTAAAATGCAAACTCTAAATTCCATTCCACAGCTAGAAAAGGAAAGAATGACTGTTAGGGTATGGACAGGGTGAGGGTGGGAGGCGCAGTGAGGTACAGCACCAGAGCCAGCAAGCCAGAGGTGCCGCAACCCAGAGATCCGAGTAAATGCAAAAAATTGCAACACACAGAGGTGAGAGAAGAAAGATTTATTTAAGAAAAGTTCACCCCCCACAGACAGGGAATGGGCCTACACTCTAGGTAAGTGTGGTGTTGTAGTCCTCCAAAGCCCTGGCTTAAATCCTTTTCTGGAGATGTTGCATGTAACTGCCATGACTTCCTTGTCGACCACCTGTGGATGTCTTGGAGATCCTGTGACACAGAGACCCATTAATGTCCATCCACATTATCATAGCCCCTAGAGAAAGGTATGACAAGGCGTCTAATTCTCCTGCACCTTCCCAAACAACATTCCTTAGAGCTAATGGAGGGTGCACTTCCCCTTATCTCCTAGGCATTCCCAGTGGGTAGCTTCGGGGAATTCTTGACTTCCCTGTAGATAGCTCTACCGGAAGACTGAGTTCCCACCTGCTCCCCCTCTGGGCGGTCATAACTTTTGTAATTACAAGTTTCATGACTTTTACAATCCTTGACCAATGTATGATATCTTAGGCCTTGTAAATTCCCTTTACTCTAGGCAGCTTGATTGACACTATGAGATACCTCTGATGCCTGGCACCAGGAAGTTTGTTCCTGAAAAGACAAAGGTGGCAAAGTTAATTTTACTTAAAGTGTGCATTTCTCCAAAATCATAGCTTCTACTTTCTCATCATTGTGTCAGTGTTTAAGAACATGAAAAATGGCTTCCCACTCTTAGTCTGTCGTTCAATGACAATATGAGATTTCTCTGTTAGGCTGTTCTAGAGTTGAGCTTGAGGTCCAAGGAATGAAAGAGTGTGAAGGATTTGGAGGGAAACAAATGTGGTCAGATGGGAGGAGTGAGGGGCTGAGATGAGAAAATGGGAACTAGTAAAGAGAAACAAGCCAATGTTTATGATGTAACCTCTTTATGTGTATTTTCCTATGAGCCTCAGAAACAGAAGACTGTGTATGTGAGTGGCTGAGTCCCTGGAGGGGTTTTTAGTTGCTTTTATCTTTTTGTTTGGTTTGTGTACACCCTTCCATTTGACTGTTCGCTCCTTGAGGTCAGGAACTATATCTCTGTTTTCTGAGTCTCTTGTATTTTATTTGACAACTCCTGCCATACATTGTGGGATATTCAATACTCTGTGAAAGAATAGATACATAAACTTTGTGTTTCATAGACCCTTTTTCAAGGATGTTGACATAATTTCTACTACGCAAAATTACTTAAGTTGGCTCTTTTCCAGTTGCTTACATGACCAGATGAGGGATTTAGATATCATGAAAACTACTTAGGATTAAATGTGATCTTTTGTAAAAATAAAGTTTCTATACATACCCAGTTGAGTTTATGCCACGATTCACATACATTTTTCAAGACACCTTAAATACATAGTTTCAAACTTTATGTACATTGTTAACTGTCCCCTGTATTTATATATGTCAAAAATATAATTTTATCTGGTACACATAGATCTGAATTCTGTTTTTCCACATCTAGTTTGGTTTTTCTTCTGCACTTAGAATGACAACGAAAGCATTACTGAAACTCAATTTCAATAATAAATTCAAAATCAGAAGTTACTAAAACTAGGTCAATAAACTAGAAAGCAATAAAAATAACCACAAATGATCTTACATAATAAATGAAGGTTCACACTAAAATAGAACATGACACTATCTACAGTGAACTTTTTTCTAATGATAGCATTTCTTTTGGAGGTCATGTTCACCCTCCCAGATCATTAGACAGGATGTCATTAGCTTAGTCACAAGGTCTGGGCTTGTTTTCTTAATTCTACCACTGGTTGAAATTCTGAGCCCTTTTTTCCTTAAATATCAGTTTCCTCAGGTGTAAAATGAAAGTAAATTACACAAACCTGTGCCTTGCTCAGCAGGCAAACATGGGAACTATTATTTAAAATATGTCTGCAAATACTTTGAGATTTTCAGGCAAAGATGTTACACAAGGCAAAATTGCACATCCTCTCTCCCATCTGCAATATGAAAGGCAAATCTGAAAAACACATTCTAAAAGGGCAAAACAATGAGCTCAATTTTCAGCTCACACCCATGTTTGTGTGTGTGTGTGTGTGTGTGTGTGTGTGTGTGTGTATTTTTTCTTACAGAAAGCTTCCAAAGACTTCAAAGGGAGCTCTTTTCATGCAAGAAAATGAAAGATGGAGATATTCAAATGCATTAGGAATAAAAATTTCTGAAATCCTTAATAAGCTTACTTTTGCTTCATAAATGTAATTTTTTTCTTATGCTTCTCTATTCTCTCGTTTCTCTTTTAGAAATCTTCTGTTTCCCCAATTTGAGCAAAACAAATGATGACAAGTTGTCAGTGCTACAAATATCAGTGTAGGTTTCAAAGTTCAGAGTTCACAAGTTGACCTATTTGGGGCAAAGTATTGAAATATTACCAGATACACAAAGGGTAGGGCAGAATAGACATTTAAAACAGAACCAATCGGTTGGTAACCTCTTCCACAGAGACAGAAAACAATTTCAAAAAGCCTTTCTACTAAAAGTATTAAAAGGCTTCAAAAGTATGACATAAACACCAACACCTCTGTCCGGGAGGGAGTGAGTCTGTTGAGATGATGTTGTGGTTTTGAGTCTTGTTTTGTGGAGGGTTCTCTTAACTTTCCTCTTGGGTAGGAGAAAATGGGAAGTGTTCAACAGAACTGTAACTCCAGCACTTTAGAAACAATGCAGACTGCTCTGTCTGTGGTATTTGCTGATGGTACTCAAGGACACGAACTGGCTTCTTTCTTTACAATGGACAGAGCCCACTCAAAATCACACAACACGGGGATTGAGAGTGGGCATCAGCCATTGTGTGACCGGCTCCCAGCAGCATTCCCACAATCACTTCAGGCACACTGTAGGCACTCAATACGTGTTTGTGAAGTGAATGAAGCACTCATTTAGCCCCTGCAATCTGTAACGCTACCCATGAAGAACTGTTATTTCTTTAAGGAACCATCATGCCTTCAATTTCTTTACATCCTCCACGTTATGCCAGGCAAAGTGTGGGTGCTTGATAGATTTGTGTGGCATTCTCCCACACAGACTGAACACTAGCTGAGGGAGTAGGGCTCCTTTATCCATTAGGATTGGGCTTGGCAGCTATAACAGAAAACCCCAAATACCAGTAGCTTAAACAGGATGGAAGATATTTTCTCACTTAAGCAAAAGAAGCCTGGAAGTATGTGGCCCGGGGCTCCTGAGTTTGTGCCATAAACTCATCAGAGACCAGGCTTCCTCTACCTGCTCTGCTCTCCATCCTACCGCATGGCTTCCACCCTCAAGGATGGTCCAGGACAGTGGCTGGGAGGGAGAAGAGAAGGAGGAACAAAAGAAGGTCTTCTTCCTAGCTTTAAGCAGCTTTCCCAGAATTCCTATTCCAACAACTTCTACTTCTGTCTCAGTGGCCAAGACACTCGTCATACCAGATGAAAGGAAGGATAGCCATGTAGTCTCTTGGTTGAGTGCATCGCTGCCTCAAATAAAACTGAGGTTCCGTTACAAAGACTAAAGGGAGGGATGGAAATTGGGGTTTTTTGCCATAGTTCCATAAGCCTCCATAATTCAGTGAGTAAATTTGTTTAACTTGTATTTTCTTTTATTTCACTTATCCAACTCCATCTGTCCTCATCCCTCCTACACTCATAGTTCTCATCTGGCCATTATCATTATTTTGTAAATGTTTTTAAAAGTTAAAATTATTCCCACCCTACAAAATTCACTTAAGATCATTTTTAAACACTTATATTAGAAAAATGTGATTTGGAGGCTGGGTGTGATGGCTCATGCCTGTAATCCCAGCACTTTGGGAGGCCAAGGCAAGGGGATCACTTGATCCCAGGAGGAGTTTGAGACCAAACTGGGTGACATATTGAGATCCTGTCTCTATACAAAAAAAAATTTTTTTTAATTAGCTGGGTATGGTAGCACACACCTGTATTCCCAACTACTTGGGAAGTGAGGCGGAAGGATCACTTGAGCCTAGGAGGTCGAGGCTGCGGTGAGCTATGATCATACCGCTGCACTCCAATCTGGGTGACAGAACAAAACCCTGTCTCTGGGGGGAAAATATGTGTGTATATATATATACATGTGTGTGTGTGTGTGTGTGTGTGTGTACACACATATATATGGATAGACAGATCGATATACACATATATAGAAAAATGTGTTTTGAAGGTTGAGTTTAGTGACTTTAGTGGATTTCATCAATTCTAGCTTGCACTTTTTTTGTGTCAGCATTCCAGAAATCAGCCTTACCATCAATGGCACCTTAACAGTGGTGATACAGTTGTTCTTACTTGTACATAGGTGATTCGGTCATGGCTCTTCAATGTCATCACTTCAAGAGAGTTATGTGCATTATGTGCACAGTATGTGTGGAGTTAACTGCTCCTGGCATGGTCTTCATAAAGATGACAGCTTCGTTGGGTGTTGAAATGAACACTTATTGTGTTCCCATAAAGACCCAGAAACTGAGCAGCAGGCCCAAATTCAATATTAATAAAGCAAATATTAGCCACTGGAGGGATGACTGTAGTTCCATATTCTCTTGCAACGCAATAGTTGAGGGTCTTCCAGGAGCAGGTAAAGGATGGCAGACACCCATGAGTAGATGAAGCCATACTGCATTTTGTTACAGAGACATGTGCAAAAAATATTTTCTCATCCCAGCAGACAATGCAATGGAAGAGAAGAAAATTACCTCTCCTTTCTGAATAGATGAAAGAAATTTTAAAACAATAGATGTATATGACTGATTCACATGCTGTTCAGGGTCCTCATTAAGACATCTGTGTGATAGTTTACTTGGCCACATTTTTTTTCTTAATGATACACAAAATAAAGGTACATCTTATAATTGATGGTATTTAAGATTTGATGAATTGGGTAGCTAAGTTACGTGTTTTCACTTAAATAACAGCCCCAAATATGTTACTCATATAATCATTAAAAATATAATTGCTTTTATGCAATACACAAACACTGGCAAGTAAACTCCACAGTCAGCTTTTCAGAGACATTGGCATTCATTAATCTCTGATATAGGGCCCATTAGCACACACACCCAGCTAACCTCAAATGTCCCATATCTCTCCTTCCCCACCTTGAGTAGTGTCAAGTGTCCAGAAGTGTCCTCTGAGTTTCTGCAACATTCTAATAGAATCCTATCTGGTATGTGTCAGGTGGCTGGTACTCCAGCTGTCATTTGCAATACAGTGTCAGCCACCTACTGGAGAAATGACTTCTCTGGGGTGAGCACACAGGGCAAGGCAGGAATGAAGCAAATCTGTGGCAAGGAAATGGTTTACAGAACCAGTTTCCTGGCCTGCACTGTTCTGAAAGCACCAATTATTACTCCATTACAAATGTATCTCTTTTCAAGAAAACTCAGTGACTTTACATCTAGCTACCTAATGGTTCTCAACTTCTATATGCCCATGAAAGAACCATTTGCACTAGAATAAAATGAGGGTGTGGCCTCAAAGGTTTTGGAAATGCTTACATCAAAAGCGGTGGAAGGCATTCTTCCTTTTAAATTGTGCTCTTTAGAAAGGATGGCATTTTCATTTACACCGGCGGAAACAAAAATTGTCCTCCATGTATTAAACATAAAGTGCATTAAGGAAAAAAAATAAACAAGCCCTGCTTTCCTCTACACTCACTCTCACAGAACACTTCTGATACCATATGTGGGGGTTTTCCCCACATCAACCAATTCTCTGATGCCGTTGGGTATCCTAGAATTCAATTCTATTCTGACACTGTCTCCCTGGGCTCAGTCCCACAAGGTTGCCCCCCACAACCCCACTACAGAAGCCAACCTAAGTCCAGGTTGTCACCTATGCTTCTGATGATTAACTGGAGGTTCCCCTGACCCCTCATTGGTTTCCATCATTTGCTAGAGTGACTCACAGAACTCAAGGAAACAGTTTACTTACTGGACTTACTGGCTTATTATAAAAAGTAGAACTTAGAATAGTCAGATGTGTAGGGTATGGTATGGTGCAGGAATGCAGAGCTTCCTTGTGCCTTCCGATGTGCCACCCTCCCAGCACCTCCAAGAGTTCACCAACCCAGAAGTTCTCTGAATCCTTTGGGTTAGGGTTTTTATGGAGGCTTCCTCATGTAGTCATGATTGATAAAGTCATTGTCCACTGGTTGCTGAATTCAATCTCTTGCCCCACTCCCCTCCCTGGAGGTTGTGGGGTTGACCTGAAAGTCCTGACCCTCTAATCACATGCTTGGTTCTCCTGATAAGCAGCCCTCCCATCGTTAAGGGCTTTCCGAAAATCATCTCATTAACATAAACTCAGGTGTGGTTCAAAGGGGCTTGTAATGAATAACAGAAGATGTTCTTCTCATCTTTATTACACTAGAGTTGCTTTTGAAACTGGGGACAAAAAACAAATATTATAACAAAAGATGCTACTATTGCTTTTGTCACTTAAGAAGTTACGAGGGTTTCAGAAGCTCTTGCCTGGAACTGGGAACAAAGACCAAATATATATTTATTTTTTTATATCACAGCATATACACATATGTTTATAGTATAGAATTTGACTATGAAGTCTTAATACTAAGGTTAGAAATCAGAGAAATATATGAAATAATCTGTGACAAATTTATTCTTTTAGGATTTTTATGAAATAAAAGAAGTTGCATTGCTGCTTGTTTTCCTTTCTTAAAAACAGTTAGAGGAAGGTTGATGGAGAATCTGTGGGGGCACAATTGCTTAAAACAAAGAGAGAACTTCAGTCATCCTTCTCTTTCTCTTTCCATCACATATCATAAAGGGTGTAAAGGGTAATAAGGCATGCAGTACATCAGAGATGCATGAACAGTTGTTATTTAGTCATAGGCTTTAAAACATTTTGCACTTGATGCTGTGGAAGTAGGCAGGAATCTGTCCTTATTCCTATAGGAGCAACTTACAAATATATAACAATGAGTTACTATGCCAAAAAGTCATTTTCCCAACTAGAAAGGCAACTCAGAAAAAAAAAACCAAACCTGTTTGGATAAAAACCATTATTCTAGTATCAAATAACAAAATTTCAACAAATTGAGTTTCACAGATCTGATTATATTTTTATTAGCAATTCATGAACTGAGCAACATCTAACCTATAAAACAGAAAGTAGCTCTGATGAGCTAGACAAAGTGGGTGAGATTTATAGGCAGTAAAAAAAAGGTAGAGGAAAACAGGAACCATGAACAAGTAGTAGGTTTGTCATTTCAATTTTCTCATAGGCATGTAAGTAAAATTCTCTCGGCTTAATCAGATTTGGCTATCATTTCTCTCCTGATTTCTCAGAAAGTCTTACCTTACAAGTAAACAACCTAGGTTTTGGTTTGATAAAGTGGAACTTCAGCATGTGTGACCTCATTTGGGACCTGCTGTCTTTTCTTTAACACTACCAACAGGGCCAGTTCAACTTGTTAATGGAGAAAGCAAATGGATGTATAGAACATTCTGCGGGCATTGGGATAACCTATTCAATATCTCAATACCTTAAATTATATCATCAAAACCTTAGCATAGAGCTTAATTCAACAATTTCAATTCAACACATACATATTAAACATCTACCATGTGCCAAACACTGGCCTAAGTGCTGTCTTTAAGAAATTCTCATTAGGCAGTATATCAGAAAGCTATTGCTGTGTAACAAACCAATCCAAAATATAGTGGAGTAGAACAACAAACATTCATTTGGCTGATGGTTCTGAGGGTTAGTAGTTTAGGTTATGCTCGCTAAACAGTTTTTCTGGACTCAGCTGGGAAGACAGAATCAACTGACATTTAGCTGGTCTAGGATGGCATGGAGAGTCAGGGAAGGCCTCTTGGAGAAAAAAACAACTGAGCTGGATTTAGAAGAAGAAATGGGATATTTCCGGGTGGACAAGGGAGACAACAACTTTCTGGATGAAAGGGAAAAGCCAGGGTAAGGGTCTGGAAGGGTGATATACTCACTAAAGTATAGGACAGTCTCTATGAATGGATTTGTAGGTGATTTCCTAAGAGCAACCTTTGAGAGGTGAAGGCTGAATGGTCATACATGGGCAATGTAGGAAGCAAATATAGAAGGGGACCCAGAGGGAGGAACAGGGCTCAGGGCAGGAGGCTGGGAGGGAAGCTGATGGCCAACAGTGTCCAGGCTACCACCTCCCACCAGGCAATAGTACTTGGCAAATCTCTGGGCACAGAAGATGAGAACTTCTATTCTCCCAGGGAATATGCTGTTTGTTCAGGTCCAGTAAATAGCTATTTGCTCTGCTGGCTGAGGTTTTGTTTGCTAGGAAAAGGACAGCAGTGGCAAAAACTCATTTTTCTTAGAACTTCTGTTCAAGTGAGTGCTGTTCCACAGACATACACTTCTAATCTGGCTATCTTCCACCACTTTTACTCCTGGATATTTTCAACACACACTTACATGTCCCATAAACAAGCTGACATGCATGATCTTATTAATTTCTAATATGTGCCTCCATGCAAAGTCTTAGTCTTTCAATTAGGCTCACAATTTCTCTTGACATCAATTTTATCTCAGATTTAGTCTGAAAAAATTAGGCATATCTCTTTCATCTCAATACAAACAATGGTTTATATTCTCTTTTACATGACTTTAAAATTCTGCACACAAAAAGACTTGCTGGGTTTTTGTCAAAGCAATGAGCAATGATTGTTTTGAAAGAATACACTTTTTGAAAATTCCTACAGAGCATTGTAAGGCTACAAATGAAGTTCAAAGGAATTTGGTCAGACTTAATGGACTAGCCTCTTGGTTCAAATGAAGGACTGGGAGGGAAGAATAAAACAAATCCATTTTCCTTTTTAATTGAAATGAAAAGAGAGCTAAACAGAAATAGGAAGAGAGTTGAAATATAATAGAGGGGAGTGGCCACTGCCAAACACAAGTTAGAGATACATTTTTAATACAACACACAAGGCTAATTTCAGTCATCCATGTATTTCACATCAGCTCAGGTTAAATAAAGCCTTAGCCTTTACTGCTGATTCTTATGCAGGGCCCATTGCATGACAGAAGTGGGGACAGTAATTTTCACTGGTCTTCTTTTCATTCTTTGAATCAATTCCTGCTGATTTTGACAGTACTTTTTTTAAAACATCAATTCCACGCTGTCAATGAAAATGTTTTCAAAATAGTAATTAAAATATCTAAAGTTATGAAAAAGCAAAAACAAAGCCCACAACCAAGCAAACAGCAATCACAATACTGCTGTAATTAACCAGCACAAAAGGCCTCAGCATTCCTAGAAGACTGCTGTTCACAAGTGGGACACCTGTGTGACAGAGCTGCGACTTTCAGGGTGTCTAAGACACCAAATACAGAATCAAACAGGAGTCCTCTGGAAAATGTATCCTCGTACTCACTCTGTATGTATTCAAACACAAACCATTTCCCAAAAAAAAGCCCTAAGTGGGATGGAAGGGACTAGGCAAGCATATTGCGCCATAATTAACACCTGTTCGCCACTGACATCACGCTTCAGTGTAAAGATAGGTCACGTACTTTTAATTTCTCACACACGCGTCAGTGGTAAACAGTCCCTGCGTTCGTGTTAATGACACCATCTGGCGCCTCCCATAACTGTGTAGCATTCGGCTTCCAAACAAGATGTAATGGCAGCAACACATGAAACCCACTGACATTTACAGTAAAGAAATGTATTATCAGTCATCGGTTGGGTTTAAATGTGTTTGCATGACTGCTGGGGCTATAAAATCATCACCTTTGCCAGGCAAGCAAAGGTGCAATAAATAATGGATTTTAAGCCATGCATGTACTACCAGATCATTAAACATTTATCACACAGGCACAATAGCATCTTAAGCAGCAGTTACCACTTGAAAAATTAATGCCACTTTTATAGGTTAAATGAAAGCCATTTAGCCTAAGCTTTAATGATTTTTAATGTGGTGTTTATATCTTGAACAGAATGTAAGGTTTTTTTAATTTTTATTTTTAATTGAATATATGTATGTAAATGGCTCTTTTATACTAAACGTCTCTTGAGGAACAATCATTCTAGGCTCTTTCATGAAAGAAATACTAAAATATATAACTGAACTGTTTCTTGAAGAAGAAATTATTGTTAAAAACTTTTCAAAACTAGAAATGGCAAAAGCTAGGTTCTTTAGGAATCAAATGGTATTCTTTTTAAAATACTTAACGGATTAGTCAAATTATGATTGCAATTACATAATTTTAATTTTGGATTAAGGAAACAGATATAAAGTAAAAACCAACCACATCCCTGGAGTAACCTCACTCCATCTGTCCCCAGTACTTATTCCTTTAAAATACTCTCTCCAGTGTGTGACAGTCATTTTCTATTTGTTTGTTCAAGGAGCACCCATTGCTTTAAGAAAAAAACCCCACAGAAATAACAATTCAGAATACAGGGAAATTAGGAGGTGGTGACCAGCTTTATCGAAAAACACTGATTCAAAGAAACAAAGAGAAACATACATGGGAACTAGTTACTTATTTGCTTGCTGGACAGGGAACTAGGAAGGCAGAGAAGCCAGTGACTGCATTCTACAAGGTTCCTTGTGCAGGAGGAGAACCAGAAGCCTGGTTGGAGCCAATGGCGTCCAGGGGTTTTGTCACAAGATGCCATGATGGCCGTCTCTAAAGCAACACAGTCTTAACACGTGTAATTTTCACCTAGCAAGAGCAGATGGAGTGAGCTGTGGAGGAAGTGAGTGGCACTGTTGGGAACAAAAATTAAGTTCCAGTCAGAAGTGAAGACGTGCCTGGATGAGAGCTATCTCTGTCCATCTGTGAGTGGGGGGATGCTCTGGTGGGAGTAGTTGCCCCAAAGGCTGCGTAGCCTCGGAGTGTGTGGCCCATGTGGGGCAGGTCTCCCTCTCTCCACTCGCCCTCCCAGGTGCCCTACACAGGAAGCAAGCTTGGTGCTTGGAGGCGGGAGCGCTGTGGGAGGGTAGGCCGTAGAAGGAGAGGAGGGAGGGACACGAGCCCTGCTCCGAATTTTGAATCCATGGAAGGGAGTGTTCGGATTTTGTGTCTTCATCTTTCATGGTCACTACTGTCTAGATGGGGCTGGGTGTGCCACCTCTTCTTTGGTGTCTTGGTCAAGATCGTGTATCTCCAGTGACAGCTTCCTCCGGTGTTGAGCAGAACCTTGACTGATTGTGTTCATCCTTCGGGGAACCCAGTCTAGGGATCAACAGAGGGCCTGAGGCAGGGGTCACTGGAATCTATGTCACTGTGATCCTCCTTGGATACACATGTGCTGCTGGTCCCAAGTCTCAGAGGGAGAACTGTGGAGCTGCCTGGGTGAGACAGGAGTGGACAGCCACGTTCCCCCATGTTGTTGTGGGGTAAGAAAGTCACCTACCTTCCATCTATGTGCCCACCAGTCTCCATTACCCAATGGAGCTCCCCAAGGACTAACTTCAGTGAATAACTCGGAAGTTAACACAACCCTCAGGAACTGCAGTACTATTATGACATAACAGATATTGCTTGAGCCTCGATTCTAAAATGAAAGCTGCAAGTACGGGAATTTTTCTAAAGCAGTTTCTCTATCCAATATCCTATGAAAGGTCCCCATACTGTCCTGTCCTTCCATCTGTCACTCATTAATTTACGTATTTCCTAGAGTTCTAGCTGCTATATTACATCTTCCAGAAGTGACTATCAGGGTTTTCCCAGAGGTAGAGAATCAATGACTAACTCCAAGAAGGCCTTGCTAGTTTCTTTCAAAATTGGGTCACTCCCATAATACTTTATGAATCGTTCTGCCTCCGTGTGTGTGTGTGTGTATGTGTGTGTGTGTGAGAGAGAGAGAGAGAGAGAGAGAGAGAGAGAGACAGAGAGAGAGAGAGAGAGAGAGAGAGAGAGAGGTTGCACGCCATGGCAAAAACAGCTCTCCTGGAGGGTGTGAAAAAAACAGTTAACAATGAAGGGAGAAACAAAAAGCCATTCAACAGATGCATGTCATTTTTCCTCTTCAGTGTGGATCAGTTTTTCTTGTTAATTATATCACCTATTCTTTCCTTGTATTGATAATTACATAATTACATGAAACAGATGGGTGACAGAATGCACCCAGATGGTGAAAACGTAAACAGGTTTACAAATTGCTTATTCTTGAGCATATTAAAAAGAATTATTTAATAATACATAGATTTCTATACTCTACACATCTGTCAAGTAGAGTCTTCAAAATGGCAGTTACTTTGTCATTTTCTTCTTAAACAGATACAGTGTCCTCTCTGGGAATTCCTGGGAGGCCAACTGCCATGTAGGTAAAATATTCCACCTTTTCTAAACATTTAAATACCTGAAATTCTATATTCAGATGCTGAGGTCACTGGTTTGTTTTCTCCCCTCTTAAAAAGAATTAGAAATCATCGTTTCAAGGAGAGTTACAGTCACACATATCTCTAATTCTACTTTGAGCAAACTATACAAGCTTCCAAAGAATGGTAAGGTTTGTTTTAAGAACATATTTTAAATGTTTTAATGCATCTGACAGGCTTCTTGCATGGAATACATTTTAAATAATTATGAAATTATTTTTCCAAGGCGGGAAGACTGCTTGAGTCCAGGAATTCAAGAACAGCCTGGGCAACATAATAAGACATTGTCTCTACAAAAAATCAGAAAAATTAGCTGAGCATGGTGGTACATGCCTGTAATTCCAGCCACTGGGGAGGCAGAGGCAGAAGATCACCTGAGCCTAGGAGGTCAAGGCTGTGGTGAACTGAATCATGCCACTGCACTTCAGCTTGGGCAAAAGAGTAAGACCCCGACTCACAAAAAAGAAAGATGCACCAGTGCTATGTGGGCTGGGTGTGTGTGTAAGCCTGCCCACGGGAGGGGAAGGCTCACAGGGGTGAAGAGTGGGCTTCCAGTGCCATGGTTTCTGGGGTTCTGAAGGAAGAAGTGGCAGCAGGCCTTGGCTTCAATGACCTTATAAGAAGGGTCTTTCCACCCCTGCTGCCCCGCCCCACCCCACCTTCCTCTGGAGGGTACTTGCTGCCCCCCTGACATGTGCATCCTGGTCTGCCTGACTCTTGTCTGCTGTCCCCTCTAGAAGGCAAGGCCTGTGAGGCAGGGATATGTCTACCTCTTTGTGGTTGTGCCCCCAGAGCACTGGACAGAGCCCACCACGTGGTCAGCACACACAAATGCTGACTGAACAAATGATGTGAATTAATTCTCCACCTCCCAACTTCCTTGCCTTCAGTGCAGAACAGCCTCTGGACCATTGGCTTGGGCAGAAGAGCCTGTCGGGCAGGAGTAGGGGGTGACCAACCCGGGGGCCTCCCCCATGGCAGATGGGGAAGAGGAGGGCAGAGGCTCCCTCTCACTTGAAGGGCAGGTACAAACCAGGCCCAGGACCAGACAAAACAAAAGACAGCCAGAACAATGCTGGGGGTGCGGGGAGCAGGCTCAGGGAGCAGTAAACCCCTTGGCTTCTGGTGGAACAACCTGGCTCATAGGGAGGCAGAGGCGGGTCACAGAGGCCTGGAATCAGGCCATTGTCACCCATGCACTGCACTCTGGGAAGTGATGACAGACAGATGTGCTTGGAAAGTGGGATATGAGTGCTTCTCTAGGAGCATATGTGAATGGGGATTGTGTGTGTTTTGTATGTGTGTGTGTAGGTATATATATGGTGTGTGTAAGAGAATGGGGGGAATGGAGGGGGGAGAGGGGAGAGAGGGGTGGGGGAGAGGAGGAGAGGGGAGGAAAGAAAGGGGAGAAGGAGGGAGAAAGGGAGGAAAAGAGGGAGAGAGGGAGAGGGGGAAGGGAGAGGGAGGGAGGGAGGCAAGGAGGAAGAGAGGGGAAGAGAGAGACAGAGAGAGACAGAGACAGAGATTCATTAGGTGCAAGTGATTATGAAGGACCTGAAGCTTCTTTGGAATTGGGGCTGGGGTTTGTATCCCCCATCTGCCCTGTAAGGGTGGACAGGAAGGTGAGCTGTTAGAAGTCACATGGCCTGAGGGGACCACCAGCCCAGGCCCTACCAACACACCCAGTGTGTGGGGATCGATGTCATCTGGTAGCAAATGAAAGTACTTGTCTATGGTATACAATCCTATGGGACACTGTCACACCAACTTTGGAACTTCCTCGACTGTGATTTGTGACAGACGATACTTGATTCCACTTAAGAATTGGCTTCAAGCCAGGCTTGGTGACTCAGCCTGTAATCCCGCACTTTGGGAGGCTGAGGTAAGTGAATTGCCTGAGCCTGCGGGTTCGAGACCCACCTGGGCAACTTGGCGAGACCTCGTCTCTACAATAAATCAAAACAATTAGCTGGGCATGGTAGCGCGCATCTGTAGTTTCAGCTACTTGGAAGGCTGAGGCTGAAGGATCGCTGGAGCCCAGCAAGTCAAGGCTGCAGTGGCCGGGAGTGGCCACTGCACTCCAGTCTGGGCAACAGAGAGACTCCAACTCAAAAAAAAGAAAAAAAGAATCGACTTCAACTGCTAGTTCCTTGTTCTATGGAAGCCTCACCCTATGGGCGGTGGGTGAGGGTGTGTGGGTGGCTGTAGGGAGGGGAGCTTCGCCATGGTGACCAGAGAGTGCCTGGAAGCACGGCTCTGTCTGGTAAACACCTCAGTGACCATAAAGCCTGCAGTGCCAGTGACTACCATGGTGATCATTTGAACACACTGGACTATAGGAAAAAGCAAAACCAAACAAGCCAACCCCGGGACATGGCTGGACGGCCTGAGAAGCAGAGGCGCAGTGCAGTGTGTCCTTCAGGTTTGCGACCACGGTGTCCACGCCCAGCAGCTCACCTGCCTGCATGGTGACTGAGACATGCTTTGTATCTCAACTAGGAGCAATAAAAATCTCAACGGCCCCATTCTGTTCTCATACCTCATTTAATTTTTCTCTGTTTTTAGTCATTCTTTTTGTTTCCTTCTTGCTGATTAAGATAGTGACTATGGTGATAACGACATCAGTAATCTTCACTCGGCAATATTCAGGGTAAAAAAAGATTTTGATACTGATGGGGATTCAATCCTGGAGAGCACGAGGGCAGGTGGAGAACTGGAGACTGAGGACATCAAGTTGCTTCTCCAATGAGGTGGCGCACAGGTGAAGGGCACACAGTGCTCCCAAACACCGTGCTCCCTCATGCCATGCTCCCAAACACTGTGCTCCCAAACACCATGCCCCCTCACACTGTGCTTCCTCACACCATGCTCCCTCGTGCTGTGCTCCCAAACACCAAGCTCCCTCATGCTGTGCTCCCACTGTGCTCCCTCATGCCGTGCTCCACTGTACTCCCTCATGCCACGCTCCCAAACACCGTACTCCCTCTCATCGTGCTCTCTCGTGCCACGCTCCCTCATACTATGCCCACTCACACCATGCTCCCTCACACTATGCCTTCACGTTGTGCTCCCTGGGCAAGCCGGCAAGGGGCAGCCCTCCACAGGAAGACCAGCCTCCAGACAGTCAGGCTGTGTCCACTAAATCCTTTGCCATGAACTCAAATGCCACTTTCCCTCTAGATTCGGGGAGGGTGTAAATCCTGACAACTAAAGCCAACCTGCGTTGTGAAAATCACTAAGTTGTGGGAGGTTTTTCATCTGCACGAGTTCAGTTTAAAGTAAAACCTTTCTAGGTGTTGGGTTGCTTTTCCTGCTCTTTTACATCTTTCTAGAAAGTGCATTCCATCCTTTAAACTAGAATTTAGTAACAGGATATAACACGTACAAATTTTAACTAAAAGGTAGACTTATGACACTTTATAATATACACATCTATGGCACACAGTCACTTCCTAATGAATGGAATCGTGTTTCTGTAACTCTCGATGGGCCAAGGGAGTCGGCCAGTCCCACACAGGGCCTCCTTAGTCTGTGGTTCATGTGTGTCGGTGCTGTCCTTGTGGTGGAGCACTATTTTGTATTAACAGATGTATGTCATTCCTGCCAAGTCCTGTTGACTCCCCTGACCCCCTGATGCCTCAGGCAGCAGCCAAGGGACACCAGGCCTTTGGACAGACACACCCTGGAGAACAAATATACCAGGCAGATAACAGGCTTTTTCATTTTCAGGCAGATAACAGGTTGCAAGAAGAGTTTTGAGCCTTAAAAGCCTGAGTATTATATCGAAAGTCAGAGCTGATGCCTCAAACAACATTTCAGAAGACCATGTGGGCCAGCAGAGCCCTCTGTCTGAAGATGGGAAGATGGAGGAACGGCAGAGGGAAAGAAAGATAAATCAACGCAGCACAGACCACTCCCTCCCTCTGCTTAGGGCCAGAAAAGTGGAAGAAAGGGTTGGAATCCCCACAAAGGCCCTGGAAGACTCCCTTGCACCTCATCCTGAGGAGTCCCATGGAGATGGTAGAGGGAGCTTTAGGCAGGTCAGAGTGGGATGCCAGACCACCCCAAACAGGCCTCAAGGCTGTGAAAAGGGAGGGTCCTACTGGAAGCACTGAGCTGGCTGGGGCTGGGATGCCAGGACAAGGGACCACAGTGCCTGGGGACAAAGCTGAGTTCTGAAACTCAGGATGCTGTGAGGACAGGCACTACCCACATAGCAGACCACCCCCCACCAGCCTCCTCCCTGCCCTCCTCGGTTCCATGACCCTCTGTATCCATGAGCTCCTGAGACCTTAGATGTCTTCCCTACCCCATCCCCCCAAAAAATAAAAGAGAGAAAATCCCCAAACGAACTCAATGTAAACATTAAACAGGTACATTTACCTGGAATTGATGGAGATGAGTTTTACTCCCCTCAGGTGAAAAGAAGACTTAAGAGACTTAGTGGAGTTGAAGGAGAACAGGAAAATAAGACTTGCCATTCGCAGTCCTGATCACCTACCTGTCTTAAAAGTCTGTGTCTGAATAGAAAAGGGGCTCACCAAATGTCTCTGCACTCTGCATGTTTCTTGGATAAAGCAACACATTGCAAGAGAAACCATCTTTTAAAAGTCAGGAATCACCAGTTTTCATTTCAAAATTCTAAAACCCCATGCTCTTGGATTAAAGAGATAGTAGCTTTACCTTTGACCTAGCAATATCATTTATAGGAATTTATTCAAAGGAAATCATCACAAATGTACTGAAAAATAATAAGGATGGATGTGGTAGCATTGTTTATAATGATATAACTTTTGATAACTTAAATGACCAGCCTGGCACGATGGCTCATGCCTGTCATCCCAGCACTTTGGGAGGTGGAGACAAAAGGATTGCCTGAGCCCACGGGTTTGAGACCAGCCTAGGCAACTTGGCGAGACCTCGTCTCTACAATAAATCCAAAAATTAGCTAGGCATGTTGGCACACACCTGTGGTTCCAGCTACATGCAAGGTTGAGGCAGAAGAATGGCTTGAGCCCAGCAGGTCGAGGTTGCAGTGACTGTGAATATGCCGCTGCACTCCAGCCTGGGCAACAGAGTGAGGCTCCAACTCAAAAAACAAACAAACAAACAACAAAATAAAACTTAAATGACCAACATGAAGGAATCGGCTACAAACAGCCATGGTGAACCATGGGATCTATTGTCAGACTTCATTCCAGAGCCCCAACTCAACAGCTGTGTGGACCTGGTGAAGTGAAAGTGAAGTAGGACATTGAGGCATGAAGATAGTAGATGCCACATTCCAAAGGAGCCTCTCATAAAAATGGCAAAGTCAGCAGGCAAGCTCAAGTGGAGGTTGAATGCCTTTTAAACCCCTAAGGGTCAGGTGAACACACTGAGGCAGGTAGCCCTTCCCCCAAGCCTAATAAGAAGGCCTTTCCAGGATAAACAGGAGCCCTCTTAGTACAGTATGATAAAAGCCTTCCCAGAATAATGAGCAAGTCCTTCTAGCACCATAAGATAAGAACTTTCTTGGAAGATTTATGTTAGGAAAGAATGTAGCCCCCAATCTTAGTGTGCATATGTAACTCCACTGCAAACTTGAGCTGTGAAACATCCAATTAAAATGTATGTTACTAATATGTAAGCTTTATGGGGGGACAAAGAAGCTAAAAATGTATAAAAGGCAATGCTCCCCTGTGCTCAGGCTCAGCCTTTGGATGTGAATCCGCTGAGCAGGTGCCAGCACAAATAAAACTGCTTCCTGACCTCGATGTCCCGACTCTCTATAAAATCCTACCACAACATAAGAGAGGGTTTTCTAGAAATTTTTTTTCAGGGAGAACTATTCCTGTGCTCTGAGTCCCTTGAACCCCCTCCCTAAGAGGAGAGATGGGAGGTGCCTTGTCTTTGACCTCAAGTCACAGAAGGGGTGTGACTTTCTAACTAGAGGGCCCTCCAAGAGCCTCACATGAGTCTCTTCCAGACGGTGGACACAGTGGACCATGTGTAGCCCCTGCCTGAGTAACCTCAGGGGCACAATGGGCGCCCCAGTTGCTGTTGAGGGAGCCGAAGGGCAGGCCAGGTGGCCTGCACAAGGGCCGGTGGCCTGCAAGACAGTGTCTGCTGACCATGGAAGCACAAGCTTTTCCTGTAGGTCCTTCCAACAGACCACCTTGAGGCACGAGTAAGACTCAGGTGTCAGCACTGGAGAACTGCATCACCTGCATTATGGGAATGCTGGGAAGAGGTCTCCAGGGACAGGCATCCCTGAAGAAACTAGACACATGCTATGGAAGAGGGGTCGAGCCAGCAGAGTAGGGTTGTCTTATGATAGTCATAGCCGAGCTCAGACTTGCCTGCTGCCTCAACCGTTCCTCTCTGCCCTAACCTCAATCTCAGAAGGACCAGACACTAACAGGCTTTAAAAAAAAAAAGCACTAAATATGAATAAGTGATATAAATGCTAGTTAAGTGGAAGGGGCATGTGAGACTGGAAAAGAGGCGAGACCTCATCCTTCCCTCACCAGCTGTGGGCTCCTGCTTCAGAGGGACATTCAGCAGCAGGGCTGGAAAGAGGTTCTAAGTCTGGGTGGAAACTGAATTTCAATTATTACATCAGATGAAATTGGACATTTTATGGAATTAAGATTACATATTGTGACTTGAAGTGACCTGCATGGCCTTAATTACCTAGAATTGACCAGAGAAGCCCCAGGACTTGCCCACTTTCCATTTGGCTGCAGAAGAAAGCCCATTCACACTGAACATACAGGGTGACGGGAGACAGAAGCCAGTGACTTCATGATGATTCCAAGTCCTGCTGACTCAGTGTTCACTTGCACTATCAAACCTCTCCTAGCCTCAGTTTCCCCCACTACAAAATGAAGATGACACTCAGACTTCTGTGAGAATGAGGGGTGGTACCTACCCATGAAAGGAGGTGACATGGAGCCTGGGACACAGAGGACTCACTGGGTCCACTCCATTGCTGCATTGAGGGATTACCAGTTGAAGGAAAACTGGAGGCCATTAAAGCCACACTTGAGGACACTTAGCAACGTGCAAAGACAGTCCTGCCACAGCAAGTAAAGAGGGATGTCACAAGGCACTGTGTACATACAATCTGATGTTTAACTGCATATAAAATTATCTGGAAGTGAAAATACCCAAATATTAACTAAAGTAATCTATAGATAGGAGGCATGCAGGTTTTATTGATTTTTCTCCTTCTATTGTTTTCCTATCATTTCTACCATAAATACATACTGCTATTGTTATGACACATTTATTTTTAATCAAGAGGAAAGATATAAACACACCCCCCCCTCCCGTCAGCATCTGCGGCTCTAATCGTCCCCTTTGTCATTTTATATCCCCAGCTACTTTAAAATACACAAAGCAGAGCCTCATGTTGGGCAGCCATTCCTCCCTCCCTGAAGGCAGATTCTGAAGCAGCCACTTAGCCGTGAAGGCCAGTTCCTGCCCAAGAACTCGGGCCCACCAGGAGCCGTGCTGGGCCACGGCCTTCCAGAGCTCATGTAGGCAGCTGCTGCATCCGGAGGCCCTTCTGGACCTCTGTGGCACTCATTACCCTGGCTCTGTGGGGAGAAGAATGCATTTGTTTTCGTCCTACTGGGCTGTGGCAGAACCCGATCAGCATCCGAGAAAGCCTCAGGATTTTTTTCTTTTCTGTTGGGAGCAGTGGTGGCTCTTTTAAAGAGCAATAGCATTACTAAAGGTGGACCGAACAAAGGACATGCTGGCGGCGTAAAAATACAGGAAGAACTCCAACCCACTCCTGTGTTCGGATGGGCGTTTCCTTCAGTGCCCAAGCTCCCCTAAATGTCTGTGTGGGGTCACAAGAGGCTGCTGAGCCAGAAAGGGTGAAGCAGGGAAGGAAAGGAGAGATTTTATTATAGGAAAACCTCTGCATTCAAAAGAACCGGAGCTTTTATTAGCAACATAGCCTAAACTGTGTATATAAAGCTCTCTCCAAGCGCTAGAAAGTCCAGTTCCTGAAACTAATGAACAGTTAGGTCTGCTGCCCAGCAAAGGCCTCAAGTTGACCAGCCCTTTATCACTCCCTGGTCAGAATGCTGGATCTGACTCAACAACTAACAAATGTAAAATGCTGCAGACACTTTGGAAAATAATTTGACAGCACCTCAAAATATTAAACACAGAGTTACCATATGGCCCAGCAATTCCGCTCCTAGGTATAGACACCCAAGAGAAAAACTATATCCACCTAAAAATCTGTGTGCAAATTTTCACAACAACAAAATTATTCACAGTGGAAACAACTCAAATCTATAAACTGCCGAAGGGACAAATAAGATGTATTATGATCTGTACAATAGGATATACAACGATAAAAAGGAACAATGGACAGACACATGCTACTACATGAAAGCACCATGAAAACATGCTAGGGGGCCAGTCACTAAACACTACACATTGTCTGATTCTGTTTGTATGAAACATCTAGAATAGGTAAATTCATAGAGATAGAAAGGAGACAGGTAGTTGCCTGGGGCTGGGGGAGAAGGCCAGGGAAGAAGGAGTGATTGCCAGTGGGTACAGTTTTCTTTTTTGGGTGAAAAAAGTGTTCTAAAATTAGATCGTGGTGATGGTTGCACAACTCCATGAATATACTATAAACCTTTGCATTGTACAATTTAAATGGGTGAATTGTGTGGTGTATACATATGATTTATATCACAGTGAAGCTGTCAAGGGGGGCAGACTGTCCTACAATATCTACTCTGGAGAATAAGGAGATGATGTAGGGTCACCTTGTGACAATACTGAGATGTTAAGACATTACTTATCCCAGTGTCTTTCTTGTCACCCACTAAAGCTTCATCTTGCCACCTATCATAGCCCAATTTCTAACGATTTCCAGGGCTTGTCAATCATGCTACTAATCCACATCCTGTCCACTCATCCCACCCACAAATAAACCTTCAGTCACTCATCTGATGGGCATTTACTTGAGTACTTTCTAAGAACACTATGAAGTCACATAAACCTGGAATTGAGTCTTGAGAGATTTATAATGTAACCTCCATATAGGATTATAATTTTGTTCCTCCTTTCCCAGCAGCTGCCACCATAATTCCAAAAGGTTGATAACAACTGATCCAACAGAAAGAGAGAGAGAGAGAGAGAGAGAGAGAGAGAAAGCTGCAGATAGCCTGGATAAGCTGGTGTCCCAAAACTGACCCTGTCACACCAACCCAGACCCTTATGTCTGCTCCTTCCTATCCCAGGCCAGACAGGGTAAGGTTGGCACCGGATCAGACCCAAGAGTAGATGACTCAGCCAAGAGGAAAATGCAAACTGCACTGGGAAAGAGCCAATTATCTGTGGCTCACCTCTTGGGTAAGCTTCTGGTGCCAAAGATCTGGGAGGTTCAACACGGTCAATGTCAAGTCATTTTCCTTTTCTGTGGTATGGTTTTCCTAGAATGAATCACAACAGCTATCAGTACTGTAGCTTTTTGGGTATGAAAGCATATATACTGTAGCCTTTTGAGTTTGAAAGTATATATACCTTTAAGTGGTTAAAGCTAGGAGTTTGAGCAACCTTCCAGCCTGGCTTGGAAGCTCTGTCAATATATTTGCCTTTGGATGGGTCATCTACCTGCCCTTCCTGCAAGTAAGGAGGTGTTTTCTTCAAGTACACTGAGGATGGTAGCAGCAGTGATGACTGACAATTACTGCTGCGAGATTTAAATGAGATAATGCACGGAAGCCTTCAGCAAGAGCTCAGCATGTGTTAGTGATCACAGTAGCAGCAGTCGTTTGTATTACTTTGTAGCCTTCTAAGAGGGAGAAATTAGGATAGTAACGAGAATAAATCACTGGTGTATGTTATTCTGATGTATACTTGTATACTACATATTATATTAAACTAGATCATGCTCAGAGAACTGAAAGAAATGACCATAAAACTT
Organism: Carlito syrichta; assembly: GCF_000164805.1. Taxonomy (NCBI): domain Eukaryota; kingdom Metazoa; phylum Chordata; class Mammalia; order Primates; family Tarsiidae; genus Carlito; species Carlito syrichta. The sequence goes on from NW_007097626.1 coordinate 151,178, forward strand.
ATATTGTCTAAAGAAAAAAAAGCCCATAAAGAAATGTATGTAAATTATTCTAAGAACCATAGAGAATAAGGTTCACTAACAGAAAACAATGCATTTTCCATAGACAGTGAAAACACGTAGGAACGGGCAGAGAAGAGACTTGAAAAAGCAAACGACTCATGGTAAGGACTTAAAGTGGGTTAATTTCACTTCATGAAAATATTCCTCCCCTAGTCATGTTAATGATGATCAGTGTCTATATGATGCTAAGAAATATGGGTTTGCATTTTTAGACACCTGTACCAAGGAGATGCCAAAGAGCTGATTTTAAAAATACTCCACATACCCTAACCACAAATATAACCAAGGGAAGTCTACCAGTGGTGAAAGTCACCAAGTTTAAGGAAGAGTCTGGGAAACAATCAGGCTGGGGAAAATCTAGCAGGTGATGGGAGAATAATGCAATTTCCTAGGGCAGCAGATGCACAAGTGAAACAGTATCCAGTAACAGTCCATCAGATGGTAATTATAGCTGGATTGGGGGAGAGCAGCCGAGATGAAAAGGGGCAATTCAAAGGGTAACTGAATGCCAGCCAGTGACATCTTCCTGAGAGATCACATACCAGAAAAAAGTGGGGCCATCACTTAGCTCTGAGGGGGAGGGGTCAAATAAGCCATCATTTTTCTTTGTAGAAGGACAAAGGGGAGATGTGGAGAAATCAAATCCACAGAACCCAAATGGAGGCCTCCAGAGAAGTCATTAGTCAAGATTTAATCAGGCCATCATTCATAAGCAACCAGAAAAAAATAACAGGCATTGATCACTCAGAAAGTACGACTCCTCAGGAAAGAGGAAGGGTTGATTCAGTCCCAGAAAATTCTGAGAGCAAGTGCGTGCGAAAGAGGTGAGTTCATACTACAATTCTATGAACATTATACACCAAGATGAAGACCTGAGATTGAAGTGGGCGATAGGGAGTGTCTATTGACTTTGCAGCAAGGATAGGGGCTGGTTAAGTTCAAAGCGGACTTTCTGGAGTTTAATGTGTCAAATAATAGTTATGTAAACTCCCACTCTTGGAAAGAAATCAGTGCCCCAGATACCAAGGCATTCCCTCCCCAGGAGTTCTGCAGACACAGGCCTAATCTCCATGTGGCTCTTTCTCCTGGGTTTTCGCCACCCTCTTCCATCCCAGGCTAATTCTGAAACTAGACTGGAAGCTCCTTGCAGGCAGATGTGGTGACACAGTCATCTGAATCCCTGTAAGAGGCAGGAAGGAAAGAAACCAGGCTTGCATATATACCCACCCCCAAAGTAAGTGTAGGGCAACTTGTTCCATAGTCTTAAATTAACACTCAATTAATTCAGTCAAAAGTTGAGTGTTTCCCTGACTACAGCCCTTATGCAGGTGGGCCACAATGATTCATTAAAAAAAAAAAATTTTTTTCCATGAGAGTAACTCTCAGAATATAAATGCACAGGCTAAGATCGCCCAGTTAAGCTAAGAAAAGAATCTCCCAGGTCTATCATGCAGATTATGGTTTTGGTCAGGAAAAAGCCATCTCTCTCATCCATGAATTTCCACTGGTTGACCATGGAGATATTATGATGATCCCTGGGGCCCACTTCTGAAATCTGTGATGAAAATCATTTATGTTTTCCAGATCCTTTCTGCAGCCGGGTAGGCTGTCAATTAATAGAAACGATAGGGAAGGTGCGGTGGCAGAGACACCTAGCATCCAAACCAGGCAGAAACCACAAGGGCCTTGGGTGGGGAGGGAGGGCATACTTCCCTACCATGCAGTGATGAATTTCAATCACCGCTGCCTTGTGCCAGATTCAAATTGGCAACCCACCGAGATGAAACACTTTCTATCCCATTACTCATGCCTGGGGTGATCTGTTCCCTTGAAGATTGGCTTCCTAGGTGAAAGCTAGGGACTGGACAATCACTCCAAGATGCTCTAAAAAGGATAAAAGGTATAGCAGGTAAGCAGCCAGCAAGAGAAATGATATGGATGTGGTGAGGTGTTCAGGGTCCCATATGAGGCTGGAAGTAGGGTAGGAGGGGCAGGAAAATGTGAACCTTAGAGGAAGAAAGAAATTCAGGACATAATGACAATCGCTCGACCTTGCACAGCTCAGCTGCCTCAAGTTACTGCTCTCCTAAGAAAACAGTGCATTGAGGATGCCGCAGAAATGTCTTCTAAGAAATCCTACTCAGCTCAACTTGCCTCAGACACTCTGAAACATTACAACCATCTAACATGCTAAAAAGAGGAAGATAATTTTTTAAGTAATATAATTTAGCATTTTAACTTTTAAACATCCAGACCCATTTCATGTGGAATGCAGCCTCGATAAAGAATCCTCTGATCAAGATTTTAAGATTTCTAAAATTGTTACTAAATCTTGTTTTCTAAATCTAAATGTTCACAAAAAAACCTTCTCAGGCTTCAGCACAACGAGTAGTCGCAGAAGTGCTTCTTAAACAGTCAGAATTCACGGTTAAACAGACACGGCGGCACAAGCAGTAGGTAACGCGCATCAGCCTCATTGTGTTCCCTCCTGTCCGCTAAGTGGCTGTCTTCCTGAGCCCCGGGTTTGAACAATCCATCTCTGTTCTGTGTTGCTGGGCACCACATACAGAGATGACCACGGTCAAGATTATTTATGTAAGCAATGATTTCAAATCATACCAGCCTGAGAAGTAATGCCTGAATCATTTTAAGTGAAACAGAATGTTTTCTCTAGCTTCCCTCCACCTGGAACTCCAGCTCGCCTCAAGGTCACCTTCCTGAACATTCCCAGGGTGGGGGTCAGAGTGCCCTCATGTCCTGACAAGCAACGCTCTCGCCATCTGTGAACAGCTCTGGCTCCCTCCAGCCCCGGTCCCACTGTCCATGCCACCAGAGAATTGGCTGAAGACACAGGAACCACAGGCTGCCATGAAGCCCGAGGGCTTCTCCTGGCCTGGTCTAGCCACACTCGAGGGTGCCTCAGCAATGGCTACAAAAGTACAGCATCTCTCACGCTGACCCTGATCTGCTACAGAAGCTGCAAGGTAGCACGTCTGGGGTGCCTGTGTGTTGTGTCCCCTGCTCTCCTACCAGGATCAGCCTGGTTCTCTGGAAGCCATGTGTTTCAGTGGTGGGTACAGCATGTAGCTGCCCTCTCTAACCTTAAGGCACAATCTTTGCACCACACGTGTGGGTGTGGGCTCTTGTTCTCAAGGGGTTCATTCCCAGGGTGTTCACATGCAAACAGGTGACCTTGACAGCCATCCCCAAGGCCCTCCCGCAGAACCCAGCCACATCTCCTCTCTTGAGTATGTGGGCCCTGCTACTTAAGTGCACACCTGTGACCTACAGATGAAGTGACAGGTATCTGGGATTTGCTTCAGAATGACATAGGAGAACAGTGAAGAGGTACACTAAAGATCACAAAACTGGCCAAGAGCTGACAATCACCCACAGGGCGCTGAGAACATAGCATCTCAGTGCCACCGGCATGTGGTCTGGGACAAGTGCCCGTACACTGTTACAGGTCTGTGAAGATGTAAGTTCTGAGGCTGAGGAGCATTTAGAAGCATCTACAGCAATTTGACAGGGTAATTCTATATCTGTTAAAGCTACTAATAAAATAACTGGACTTGAATTTTGTCTGTCTGCTTTTTCATCTCATTTTTCCAGGAATTCACTTTTTGAAAACTGTCAGTCTATGGCAAATTGTACATTAATAAAAATAAAATAGAAAGACCCCGGCAGCTTGTGCAACCCTGCTCTGTATTGTACTCCCCACCTCTCTGTATGCTGGATGTTCTCCAAAACAAAGAGGCAGGGAGAAAAGAATTGCTATCTGCTTTCAGTCTCTACACACATCTAAATTTACAACCTATCCGAAAATAAATACAAATTTATTTTTTATTTTACAAGTATAAAGATCAATACATGTGGGACTTGGAGGAGCTGCCCCAAGACAAGTCTGGTAGAGGTGCCCTCCCTCCCTCAGTGCCCCCACAGTGAGGTGGGTGCAGGGAGAGGGCCACCACTTCCTGCAGGCTGAGCTAGTCACCAGGTGTTCATCTGAGCACCACAGCCAGCAACTCCTTGGCTAAATGTTTGGAGAGTTTAAACTTACACTTTATTCTCTCTCACAAAGGACAAATGTTAGCCACTGAGGGATTTTTTTTTAAACCTGGACACGAAAACAAACACCACAAGTCCACGTGCCAGTCCATGTGACAACGTCATGTTTTCCAGTTAAGTTGCTGAAAATGGCTGTGTGTCGTATAAAGGTACATTTCCATTTACAATGAAATCTAGGTCCTATTTCAGTCCCTTTTCCTGTGCTGGTAAGAAAAGTGTCTGGGGAGGTTTACTTTAAGGTCAGGAACTCCTGAACACTCCCCCCCCCCCGCACCCCCAGCCAGTGTGCTCCTGCCATCTCCCCATTCCCCTAGGGAGGCGTTAAGCCAGCCTAGGACCCCACTCAGACAAGGCAAGGAGCCCTCCCTTTCCTCCCTCAGCTTTGTCTTAACGATGAACGACCACTTAATGCCGTGAAAGAAAAGCATCATTGCAAGGGGACATCTGCTTTTGAAGAAGGGGAAAGAAAACAAAAATGTGCTGGGAGGGTGACACCAGTCCATTTGTCCTGGGGCGCAGCTGTCCCCTGGGGTGCCCCGCGGGACACTGTGGCTGCTGTTTTCCGCTTTCGTGAACCAACTACTTGAGGGAAGGGGCCGCGGGAGCCCAGGCAGGGTGCCCCTGTAAGGGTATGAGCACCAGCTTCCCTGTAATTAAGAAGCAGCCTGCTCCCGCGAAGACAGCGCTGCCACCCCATCTGCCAAGCCCGCGGGAGCTGGCACCGCGCCGCCCTGCCTGCCGCCCTGCTACCCACCAGATCCTTGGAGACCGCCTTTGATGGAGCGTTTATGCCAAGCTTTTCCAGAGGATAGACAATCTGTCGTCGTGGCCGCACGGGAACCAAGTAATGAAGGGCAGATGTCAGGGAGTGGGCGTAAGAGCTCTGGAACTGAAAGACAGCAATCTATATTTTAGGGGAGAGAATGTCAGAGCAGCGCAGCACAGATGTCTGCGTGTGGCTTTGCAAATACAAAACTCTTAACTCGGCCAAGTCAGAGAGGAAAAAAAATCAGCAAATAAACAAACATACTCTTCGAGCAGAGGAATGAATTGTAGATAATGCCTGACACTAATGAAGATAATTACGAGAGTAATTACATTACTATCTCTGTGGGAATGACAGATAAACAAGTGGTTTGGTTTATGGGATTTTTCAGTACAAGTATTTTCCCCAGGAGGATATTCCTCTCCATAGTGATCATGAATCAGCTTGATTTGACCCCATTAAGCTGTGCTCTCTGCGTCCTGTTAACCTTTGTGTGTTTGGCACGAGCTGCTTTAAGAAGACACAGATAAAAATGTCATCCAAGGGGCAACTTAGCACGGATGTGAAATCCTCCTGTTTGTAAAAGTCACCAACAGTGATCCCACTGGACCTTTGTTAATCAAATAACTGTTTTAGAACAAAGGGATAAACCTGAAAAGTGGAAGTGGGGGCAGGGGAAGTAAATTGTATTATTCGGACTTTTATTAATACTAAATTATGAGCTGGATTTACACTTAATGAAATGAACTATGATATATCATATTGTAGGATAATGCTTTAAATATTAATTTTATCCAGTTTTTAAAACTTAGTGGAAAAAACTGAACATGGTGATCTTTATTTCTCTCACATGTACGAAATCTTAGGGATTTTGGCAAAACAAACTCAGGCACTATAGTTGTTTAAACCTCAAGAGTTAGATTGTAAAACCAAAACTTTTAATGATATATTTGTTGAATTTAGCTGGCAAGTAAAGAAAGTAAAACTGAACTGTAGATGCATTTTAATAAATAGATGGTTTACATATGATTTATTTACTGTTCCAAAGATAGCCCCAGCTATTTCTAAGAATTTCTAAAAGGGTTTTCTAAAATTCTTCACTAATGAACTTCACACCCTGACTTTACAAACTAAAAAATTGAACCCATAAATTCCTAGCTGGTGCTCCATTTTTATGCTTGAAAGAGCTCTTAACATACATCCCGGCCAGAGAGATGAGGAGAAATCCATCCTCATAACACGAGCCAAAAAGCTCAACCTCACTATAGTCAACTGGGGATTCAGAGCAGAATTTGGGAATTTCTACTCCAATTATTTGGAGCTGCTTCCTATGCTTGCTTTAAACGCATATGTGTAAATCAACTGGCAGTGCAGACCAAGAGGAAACCTATTTCCAAAAGTGATTTTATCCCGTATACAATAGTGCACAACATATTCCTAATTCAATGCTATGGAGGTAAACATATAAATATTCAGTGAAATGTGCAAGAGATTATTTTTATTATGGATGCAAATAAATTGCTCCAACCCAGAACACCCAAGCAACATCATGAACAAAAATAAGAGTTTAATATCATATCCTGAAGGTCACAACATTGGCCTTTGACCAAGTACAAAGGAAAAGGCAGTTGTCCAGGACAAGATTCTGCAGTGACACTGTTCCTTTCCCATCTCATGAAACTCCAAGCCAGGACGTTTCATTGCTAGCATGCTGCATTTTGATAGAAAAAAATTAATAGCAACTAAAGCAGAATTTGCAGCCCTCTGAAAACCTTCCCATGGTTTTCCTGCTTTTATCCCTCATTCCCTCCGTACATCTCCAAAAGGCTTTTGTTACATAAAATACACTGACCAAATTCTTGTCGTGTGTATACTGATACACTTTAAATAGTTTAATAAACATCTTAATGAATAAGGTCATTTAAAAATCAACATAGTTTCTTTGTGCTAATGAAGAAGAAATGGACAATGCCAAAGACTCTAGGCAGAACACGAGGCAGTTTGAGTCACAAGTAGAATCTGATGGGACAGCTTCTACCCACTCTAGTGGTCAAACTTCTTCACCCCTGAGCTTACACCGAATTGAGGGCCAATGCTGTCAGTGACAGAGACACCCATTTGCAGGAAACAGTCCCTCAGGAGTCCAGCCTGAATAGGACATTCCCTGTGGAACAACCAGACACTGTATGTGAGCATGTGAGAGTGAATGTGTGGTAGGTGTGTGGGGTGGGTTTGAGTGTGTGTGAATGTGAGTGTGTGTGTGGTGGGTGTGAGAACGCATATGTGACTCTTCTAGGCACTGGGGATACAGCTTTGGACAAGACAGAACATCTTGCATTCACGGTAAGATGTGTAATTTTAGCTGGTGAAATGTGCTAGGAGGAAAACCCAAGCAGGATGGGGACATGGAGGTAAGCAGGGGACTTGCTATGTGTGTGTGCACATGGGTACAATGAGTACCCACTAGGTCTTCTCTCCTGCAGCAGGACTGCTCTCTGCAAGTGTAACAAGTATTCTGTGGGCTTACATTGGTGTCTGCTTCATCAAGGTTACATCAGGATCACCTGTCTGCACCTTTTCTCCCTCACTCTTGTGGGCGTGGTTCTAGCACTTACTTGGAAGGCCATGACAGCACATCAATTTCATAGAACAGAACTAACTTACTTGACAGATTCATTGCTGTGGTCCTTTGCTGGGAGAACATGTATTATTTGTCACAGCACTAATGCACCATAGGAAATCATTCCGTTTCTATGTCTCTTAAAGCATTTCTGCATGGTTTTTGGTCTCTGTTTTGTCAATACAGAAGAGTCAACCAAATTCAAAGCCTTCTGGACTTTCACTGCAGTGTAAGAAAATTCAAAGCCTTCTGGACTTTCATTGCAGTGTAATGCAAAGCCTTCTGGACTTTTACTGCAGTGTAAAATATGGCCACCAAAAATTCAGACCCATGATATCATCAGAGCCCAGCAAGAGAGGACTGAGTGGGAGATAGTACACAGCACCGACGATAACTGCGCACGCTCTCTGCAGGAAAGGTGAATGATACCCTTCTCTTACCTCGCCCTCCCTGGCCTTTGGGTACACAGGGTAGTAGAGGCAGGACTTGTAGCCTAGACGGAGGATTTCCTTCAGAAAGAACTTGGTGTAGTGCCGGAAGGTAGGGTTGAGGGCAAAGTGCTGCAGGTGCCCGTGTTCCTCGCGCTGGTGGTGGCTGAAGTAGATGAAGTCCTCAATGTTGTAATGGGCTCGGATGTACTCTATGTCCTGAGGAGAGGTAGGAAGGTGTGTGAACAAGCCGCGTGTCGTCTTGAGAAACACCTCATACAGTTACTTGAGGTTAAACAATAGGAAACATGTTTTTTATCTCCTATTATTTATCACATCTTCATTGTACATTTTTTTAAATGAGAAATTATGTTTCCTGAAAACATAAAACTCCTCGCTCTGATGGCCTGGCTTTGGGGGATGGCCATGTGGCTTTGCCATTGGCTCCCTACATACCATGGCTGAAAATGACTCTGAGGGCCCCACATCTCTGCCAGTGGCCAGGTGGCAGGACAGCCGCCTCTCATCACTGCAGGATAAGATGAGCAGGAGCCACTCAGTACCAAAGTCCGGGTCTGTGGGAAGGGCAGGAGTCAGGCAGGCGGGTCAACTGGCGTTCCCTGGATTCCTGGCTATTCGCCTGCTAGTGGGTGATGCTTTGGCTGCACATGTGGCTGGCTGGCCTACAGTCAGCCTGTCTGTGGCCAGGCCTCCTCTGTGAGCATGCCCTAAACCTTCTAGACCCCATGCATGACACTTTCACACAGTGTGAGGTCACTCAAAAGATGGATGAGTGTTTACTTGTGAAAGGAACTATTGGGTACACTGCCCCTATTTCTGTGGGCCTGGCTATGGCCCCCTTTGTCCCCACACTGCACTGGGAACCAGGGACTTGTCCAGAATGACTGGGTACTGAGTCACCACCCAGCAGCGCACACTGTCAGGGATTAAGGGGCACAATCCAAGAGGAGTGAGACTTTCTCTGATGACAGGAGCAGTAAATACACCTCAAATGTGGGGAAAGTCAAGTCATATGCAGGTTGGAAAACACCGACTTATATTTCTTCTCGTTTTCCAAAGTAGGATTGTTTGAAGAGCATACTTTTGAGACAAGAAGTTGGAGAATGCAAGGAACTTGATGCATTCTGCGATCAGAAAGGTTGTTATTAGCAAACTCATGAAAACTGTCAGTGGCCAAGCTACTCAAGGTCCTTTTTCTTTCCAGTTTCTGTCACAAAGCACAGAAGAAACAGAGTCGAGATGACCAGGCCAGTGGTGGAACCCCTGGCAACCTGGTAACCAGGGCAGTTCTGGCAAACTTTCAATCAACACTAACCCTGTAATTGTCTATAACTATAAGACTTTTCTTTAATTACTGAGGAGGCATCCCTCATTATAAAATAAAATGAGTGATACATGTTGGACTAAGAATCCTTGAAAAACAAAAAACAAAGAGTCAACAGAGGTTATTAGCTCAAAATAGCAGATAGGCCATATGCATCTAATTTTCCTCCCATTCCAAATCCCTTAAAATACCAAACAAAATTATTTTTGGACTAATGAGAGTATGTTGAAGGACAAAAGTGGATGGCAGTTTACCTTGGAGGCAGTTTTTCCTTGGAAGAAAACTCTACCATTGGGTTAAACCTTCTCACCTTGGATCACTTAGGGGTTTCTGCCTATCTGCTGGTACTCCACTCACACACACAAGAGGAAGCCCAAACTAATCAGACAGAGGGGGCAGGTAGCCCTGCAGTGGAGGAACACACAGTCACAACTGTCAGGGACACCCATGCCAGCCACCCACACTGATGATATACATATATATGTGTTACAAGACATTGAGAAATCAATTAAAAAGATCCAATATCCATCTGAAAAGAAATTTTAAAAGAGAATGGCGACAACAGAGGAGAAGAAATAATTAATGAAATCATAGAAGAAAAATTGCCAAAAGAGGCATAACAGGCACAAGATACTTAGCAAAATGTCAGAATTTCAGGAACAAAAAAAATTTAATTCTCAAGAAAGAGAATGAACAAACACATTTATCTACAAAGGCTAAAGAACCAGGTTGCTATCAGATTATATTTGATAACATTTTCTTATGTAACCTATTTTCTTTTAATAACATTGGATACTGCAAGACAATGAGACCGCAAACATCAACATTCTGATGAGAAATAATTTGAATGAGAATTCTATACCAAGTCAAATGAGTATGCAGTATGAGGGTGCAATGGAAACTTCTTGTGTATGTATGGACTCGGGGACCTTATTATCCACCACCCTTTCTAAAAAAATAACCCCAAAGTATATTGAATCAAAAAGATAAATAAATCTAAGACAGAGGATAGTGTACAATACATTAAAGGAATAAAGCCATATGTACACCTTAACAAAGTGAAAAACACATTTGATAAAATCCATCACTCATTCATAATAAAAACTTTAGTAAGCTAGAAATAAAAGAAAACTTCCTTAGCTTGATAAAGTCTATCTCCCAGGAACCAACAGCAAATTATGCTAAATGAAGGAAAATATAGAATCATTCACTTATAGTCAAGAGCACCACAAAAGTAGCCATTATTAACACTACTATACCATGTTCTTCTAGCCATACAATAGAACTGGAAAAAGGTAAAAGGATACATATTAAAAAGGAAGGTATGGCAGGTTCTACTCTCCAAAAAGTCCAAAGATGGCCACCAGGACAGGATCTCCCATCGCACATCCCACATGCTCTTCTGCAAAGTAACCCTGCCACACGCCATCGAAGGTGGCATCCACCCCTCTATCCCTTGAGTCTGAGCCCACGCTCTCAGTGCTCTGACGGATACGATGTGGAAGAAGTGACGCTGGGCCAGGAAAGAGAATCAACAGAAAGACTTTCATGGCTGCTAAGAGACATCAGAAGGGTGCTTGGGTACAAGATCAAAATACAAAAATCAGCAGTTTTCCCATATACAAAATAAACATTTAGAAAATACAAGGAAAAGTGTGTATTCACAATACCAAGGTAAATCATAAAACATGTAGAAACATTATAAACGAACGGAACTGTATTAGGTCAGGGTCTCCATGGGAAACAGACGGAATGTTCAAATTAGGATAAAGGGAGGTGGACTTAACAAAGGGAATAGGTACTAGGATGAGACAGGTGGAAGGGAATTAGTAGGGACTATGTGGCAGCACCTGCAAGCTAGTACCACCCTAGGACAGCTGCACAGGAGGGAGACTGTTACAGGAGTCCGAAAGGGGAGCATTGCGGGTAGAAGCCATCTTGAAAAGGCCAGGGAATTCCATGGAGAGTTTGGCCCGCTAGAGGCACTTGGCCTCACCATCCTCTGCTCTCTCTCATCAGGGCTCCCATGGTCCAGACCCAGTGGAAGTCAAAGGGCAAAGGCACCCAGATACTGCCCATCCCGTCAGGCTCCTGGGACAGAACAGGGTAGAGGTGGGTGGAGAGAGGACCCATAGGGCAAACAAAAGCCTGGATGGCAAAACATGCAAGAAAAAATCCACAAAACCTTCTGAAGAAGTCAAAGAGTCCAACAACAGCAACACAGAAGACCAGGATTCCAGAAGGACTGTCTAGATATGTTAATAACGTAAATTCTGCCTAAACTGTTCTGCAGAATCCACATAGTTGCAAATAAATTCATAGTAAGTATTACAAGATTTATCTGGAAGAGCAAATATCTAAGGGAAAAAAAAATAGAAAAAGAGGACAAATGAGAAAAGATTCCCCTACCAGGTAGCAAAGCACATAGTAACATAGTAGGTATAAACAGATAAATCCATGGAACAGAATCAAGGTTTAAAATAGACACAGGCATATGGAAATCTCATAAATGTAAAAGTGATATTTTAAATCAGTAGAGAAAAAATGGGCTACTCAGTAATAAATGCTGTAGAATAACTGGCTATGCACTGGGGAAAAAATACAATGGCATGTCCACTTGACCACACACACACACACACACACACACACGCACACACACGCACACACACACACGAGGCATGTAATTAAGTGCAAGGAAGAATTCCGGAAAAATAATGTCTAACTATAGCAGTAATGAGTAATCCTTTGGGGAAAGCAGTGAGATTTTTTTCATTTTTCTTTCTTTCTTTCTTTTTTGTAGTAGAAGGTTATTCACATTTTTGGAATGAGAATGTTTTCATGTGTTCTTTGTAATATTTTAAATATTTTGAACTGCAAAGAGATAGAGAGAGAATTGGGATGAAGGCAGATAATGATGATACCCTTCAGAAAAAGGAGGTATTCACATTAACAAGCAAAAATAATACTTCAAAAGGGGCACTGCATGCTAATTCATGATATAAAAGAAGGCAAAATCAGGGGAACAAATGTCTGCTTCACAATTTACCATTTCATTTTTGATCACTGCAATGCCAACTATTTGTTCTGCAACTTCGGCTACAAACGCCTGCAATGGTGTTTCATCCTGAAAAGACAGGCATATAGCTTAGGACCCTTAAACATTTCACTACCAATGTTTCTGCAAACAGTCAACAGTGGACTTTAACCCTTTCACATAACAACAATGATCGTCAAGAAAACATCTATCAACACTTTACTTACCTGGGTCAGGTAGTAAGCTAAATGCCTCCGCTGTGCCCACTGGATCCTCACACCAACCCTGCGAGGTATTATTATTATATCCATTATATTAATGAGAAAATAAGGCTTGGGCATCTGAATAACTTTTTGAAGTTATTCAGCTAGTAAGAAAAGGATCTATGATTCATGTCCCAGCCCCTTTTTCTCAGAATCTGCTTTCCTTAGCTCTACATCTGTGGTTCTCGAATTTTATGATCTCAGGACCTCTATACATGGACAACTCCAAAGAACTTTGGTTTATGCATGTAACACCTCTATTTTCAGTATTAGAAATTAAAACAAAATTATGCATTTGTGAATTAATTTAAATGAAACACTTAAACTTATTTATTAATTCATTCAAAAATAACACATTGCATGTTAACATAATGTATTCTTTTAAGTAACTAAATTTTCCAAAACAACAATATTTAAAGAGTGGTTTATATATTTATTATATGTTTTATATTTTTGCAAATCTTTTCAATGTGTGAGTTGATAGAAGACAGCATGATTCTTATATCTGCTTCTGCATTCTATCTCTTGCAATTTATTGTTTTGGTTGAAATATATGAAAAAAATGGATTTCACAAAGATATGTGTTTGGAAAAGGAAGAAGTATTTCTTTATAATCTTGTTAGATAATTATGAGTATTCTCTTCTGATGCTCCACCAAAACACACCAAAAGGAAATGTTTTAAGGATGAGTTGCAATGTGGAATCTGAAAATCCTATCAATGAACTCTGTAAACACTACTATACAGTATTAAAATTAAACCACCTACTTTATTTTTTTCTTTGAATGAATCTTTTACCTGTGTATGCTTCTGTAACATCACGCATTGTTTATCTGGAAAACAGTGGCTCACAATGCTATGCAGATTTTCCAAATGTTGACCCAATTCATTAGAAAATATCAAAACATCACATTCATTAATATCACCCCCAGCCTCATCAGAAAAAGCCCTTTAAATACCGAGAAGCAGCCAAACTCATGGTGGCAGATACTGGTTTTTCCAAATTCTTTTTTTTTTTTTCCTTAATAGCTCAGGTTTTATCAGAGGAAACAAATGCTGGCAGGTGTTTCTCTGGAGTGGCAGATTCACCTCATTGGTTTTTAAGAAAATGCCTGCCAACTACCCAAGTCCAAAAAGCTAAATTTTGTCTGCCAGTTGTTCTTTCAAGTAAAAAATGGTGTGTCGTGAAAATGGTGGCTGGTTCAGCGTGCAACTCAAGCAGCTGCAGAAATGTTGCTTCTGGAAATACCCGGCATGCTTCAGGACCAAGCAGAAGTGCTTCATGTGTGATTCTCAAATTGTCACATAGAATATTAAAAATACATGGACCCAGGGGTTGAGATTTTATAGAGTTAATAACTGTAATGGCTCATCAAGGATATTCCTTATTTTTTAATTAGAATTTTATTTGAGATGGTTGTAGATTCACAAGCAATTATAAGAAATATTGTGGTACATATACATGAAAGAGTATTATGCAGCCATAAAGAATAAAATCATGGACTTTGCAGCAAATTGGAGACAGAAACAGAGAATTGAATGCCACATGGTCTTACTCATAAGTGGGCCTTGAACACGAGTCACATTAACACAAGGGAGGGATTGGCAGTCACCAGGCATTGCTGAGGAGAGGGAAGGAGGGAAGGGGGTGGGGACACGTGACAACACAAAGGGTACCTGGTACACTACCATGGTAGTGAGTGCCAGTCAGAAGCCCAAACTTCACCTGCATGCAGCCTACTTATGTAGTTAATCCTTATGTGTACCCCCACATCTCTATAATAAAATAAAATTTAAAAAAAGGAATTCCTCATACACTTTGTTCAGTATCCCCTAATGGTATGATCTTACAAAACCATAGTATGATATGCCAAGCAAGAAACTGACATTGATACAATTATGTGTGTATTAAGTTCTACACAATTTTATCACCTGTGTAGGTTTTTGTATCCACCACCACAGTTCTGTTAGTAAGCAGTTCCAACAATCCCCTATGTGGCTCCATCTCATGCCTGCCCACCCCATGCTTACTCCTGACAACAAATAATCTGTCCTCCATTTCTAAAATTTTGTCATTTCAAAATGTCATAGAAACAGAATTATACAGTGTATAATCTATAGGGACTGGCTTTTCCTCACTCAGCAAAAGATTGTCTGGAGATTCATCCAAGCTGATGCACATGTCAACAGTCCATTCCTTTCATGGCTGAGTAGTATTCCATGACATGGAGTTTGTGTCCCCATTCCTTGAAGGACCACTAGGCTGCTGCCTATCAAGTCCCCATTTTTCTGGAATAAATGCCCAAGAGTGCAATTGCTAGGTTATATGGCAGTTGTATTTTTAGTTTGTTAAGAAATAGCCAAAATGCTTTCTAGAGTGGCTGGACCACTTACTCTCCCAACAGAAACACATGAGTGATCCAATTTCCCCACATCCTTGCCAGTATCTAGTGGTGTCATTACTTTTTGCTTTGGCCATTCTTATAGGTGTGCAGTGACATCCGGTTGTGGCTTTCTTTTTCTGTGGTTTCTGGGATGGTGGTGAAGAACATCATGGCCACCAACTAGGATATTTGCTGCCACTGCCTTGGTCTATACTGAGGGGCCCACCACTGCCTTTGCACCATTGGTACAAACATCAACATGATGGAAAGGAATAACATAGGTTTTAACTCACAGATCCCATGGCCATATATGTTTTGGAAACCCTCGGGGTTTCTTAGACATTCTAAGAACCAGGACTCTACATCCTATCACTTATAGGGGCCAGGAGGGAAGGGGCAAAAAACAAAGGGGTAAAAAGACCAAAACAAGTCAAAACAAAACACATGTGCTAGAAGGCAGTCTTATTTTAATTTGATGCCTTTATATATGTATCACTATGTTTAGGTGTTTGGTCTCTCTCATGATGACTTAAAAATTAATTGAAAATTTTTTTCAAAAGAGCCAGTAACTAAGAATTCCCCCAATGACTTCAACAATAGAATGAAGAAGTAAATGGTGGAATAATTATGCGGTGAAATACTTGGTGCCAAAATACAGATGAATCCCATATACATATTGCTGAGTAAAAGAAACTTGATAGCAGAAAACAGACTGTATGATTCCATTTACACAAGTTTCAAAACTAGGTATGACCCATCTCTCATTAACCTAGGGGAAAGTACCTGAACAGAGAAGCATTAGGGGACTTTCAGCAGGCTGGAGTTAGTCTGTTTCTTGAAACTGGTGCAGTTACATGGTGTATTCAGATTGTGAAATCCAGTCAAATTGTTTATTGGTTATTCTTCAACAATAGTTTTTTCAAAAGGGGACTATGTACAATATTTCCTGGCTCTATGCACAGTTCTATGCCTCATCAGATGAACTGGCATGACCCTCAAGAAGCAGTGTTAACACAGGAACCACCACACACCTGCTTTGTGCCACGGCATATACATGCATTACTATGCTCAGAAGAGAAGCCACATTTGTCATACAGGACCTTTCCCAGCCCATCCAACCCTTGAGGATGCAGGGAGCTCAACCAAAGGGTCTGGTCAGACTCATCATCCAGCAGGATATTCACCCTCAAACTGATATCCAGTGCTGCTGGGGTGGGCCCCAGAGACCTGTGGATGTCTGAGCTGCCTTTCCCTAACCACGGTCATACACTGTATTTGCCTATTCTGAAGACTAGGATCTAGCTCGTTGTATGATGTTTTCTGGATCAGGCCCAAATTTCCCATTCCCAAGATGAGGATTTAGGGTATCTGATGGGCTCTCTTGGAGGTCACTAGTGAGAATAGCATCACTTCCTAAACCCCAGTTTCCATGGTTTTCTCTTGCTCCCTTCTTCAACTCCACCTTCACCATGCCCACCACGCCCTCCATGTGATTCTCTCCAGAAGACCAAGGAAGCTCGTGAGCTGAATGCACATGGCTCATCCTAATGGTCCCGCATCGCCAAGTTGGGTCACGTCAGGTACTTACAGGGTCTTTGCGAGCCTTGTTGTACTGAATTAAGTCATCCAATATGCTTTTACTCAGCATGAGGGTGCTGACGAGATTTTCTACACCAGAAGTATCTGAGAGTGTGGCTAATCTTATCTTAATGGATCTGGGGAAGGAGAGAAAAGAGAAACGTATTGTTTTAGGTTAAAGTACTAAACATATATCCCCCCCCCCAATGGATATAGAATCCTAATGTGTTGCACTTATATAAAACAATAGCTGGTAAATATATAACATTGGGGGGGCTTGTGTAATTATAAAAAGTAACCCCTTTCATTCTAGAAAATCTGGAAAACACACATGAAAAAGTGCAAAGAATAAGGTAAAAAATCACTGATAATGCCATTAACTAAAGACAACACAAAGTTACACTTTAAATATATTTAATTTAAAATTTTCAGTATTAGCCAGGCACAGTGGTTCACGCCTGTAATCCCAGAACTCTGGGAGGCTGAAGTGGGAGGACTGCTTGAGCCCAGGAGTTTTCAGCCTAGGCAACATAGTAAGACCTTCTTTCTACAAAATAAATAAATTAGCTAGGCATAGTGGTGCATGCCTGTAATACTAGCTACTAAGGAGGCTGAGGTGTAAGGATTGCCTGAGTCCAGGAGGTCGAGGCTGTGGTGAGTAGTGATTGTGCACTACGGTACTCCAGTCTGGGTTAAAGAGCAAGGGCCTGACTCAAAAAATAATAATAATAAAATAAAATATTCAGCACCATGCTTTGCTTCATATTTATTTGATATGTAGAGTCAAAGTCTGCACCAAGTTTTTCAATTACGTTAGAAAGTCAAGAAATCACACGTCCTAGGATTGGGCTGCATGCTTTGAAGGGCCTCACACTGATGATGCTCTGGGGTCATCATCTTAACATTCTTAATAGTTTTATCTTTGATTCCATGTCTTCAAGTGGAGTTTGAATGAGATAATAAAGCATGGTGGGGGCTTGAAGTCCCGGCTCACATGAGGTCCCTACCTGCCACTGTCTCTCCATGATGGTTTCCTCCTACCTGTTCCCTGCTCCTGGCACTCTGGGCCCCACGGGGTCTCCCCATCCCTACCTCATGACTGCTGCCTCCTTCTGCAAGGGTGACAACTGGGTTGTGTTTATTAGGGGGACCCTGTGTTCATCCATCACCTCCACACTTGTGGGGTTCCTGGACATGGTCGTAAAAAGTCAGGAACATGACCTGGGAGTCACTGCTCAGACGAGGGCTGTGCCATGGGCAGGCAGGGCCATGATATGCTCAGTCGGTTTCTACCTACCCCCCCACCTAGGGTGAAGGGCCTTCTGGTGCCAAGGTTGCAAGTCCTCATGGCAAACGTGAGCTGGAGCAACAGGCCATAGGAAGAAGAGACTGACTTCCCCACCCCAGGCCAGAGCCTCACCTTCTCACTTTGTAATGCGCCCTGCATGTCAGGTAGCTGGCCTTGCATTGAATTCTCTCCTGTCATTAGGGTCTTGCTACTCAGCAGGACCCTGCTATTCCTCCCAAAGTTAATAAAATAAAATATTGTAACCTATTTAGCTTAACTTTTTTTTTTTTTTTAGAGACAAAGTCTTGCTCTGTTGCTTAGGGTAGAGTCAGTGTGTGATCATAGCTCACTACAGCATCAAACATGTAGGCTCAAGCGATCCTCCCTCCACAGTCTCCCAAGCAGCTGGAACTCTAGGTGAGAGCTTCTATGCCCAGATCTATTTAATTTTAACTATAAAGCCGGGCTCGGTGGCTCAGCCTGTAATCCTGCGCCTTTGGGAGGCTGAGGTGAGTGGATTGCCTGAGCCCGCGGGTTCGAGACTCGCCTGGGCAGCGAGACCTCATCTCTACAATAAATCAAAAAATCAGCCGGGCATGGTAGCACATGCCTGTAATTCCGGCTACTTGGAAGGCTGAGGCGGAAGGATCGCCGGAGCCCAGCAGGTCGAGGCTGCAGTGGCCGGGAGTGGCCACTGCACTCCAGTCTGGGCGACAGAGTGAGACTCCAACTAAAAAAAAAAAAAATTTTAACTGTAGTGATTATCTTTGCTTACATTTTAAGGCATGCTTCCATATTGTGGACGAGGTGTCATAATTGCAAAGAACAATCTATATAATTAATGTGTAAAAAGATGATCAATTAATATCACCTTAATATGGTTGGGCACCGTGCCTCAACCTGTAATCCCAGCACTTTGGGAGGCCGAGGCAAAAGGATTGCCTGAGCCCAGGGGTTCAAGACCAGCTTGGGCAACTTGGTGAGACCTCGTCTCCACAATAAGAAAAAAAAAAAATCACAAAAAATTAGCCGGGCATGGTGGTGTGTGTCTGTAGTTCCAGCTACTTGGAAGGCAGAGGCAGAAAGATCACCTAAGCCCAGCAGATCGAGGCTGCGGTGGCAGTGAGCATGCCACTGCACTCCAGCCTGGGTGACAGAGTGAGACTCCAAATAAAAAAAAAATCACCTTAATAATATTTATGAACATTTTTTAAGTGAAAGATAAGAACTTGGTTCTTATGAGACTACCTTACACCAAAATCTAGTTCCGATGGATTAAAGATATAAATGTAAAGAAACAAGACCACAAAATTACTAGGAAAATGCTCAAGAGAATTAAAAACATTGCACATGAATGTTTATAGCAGTATTATTCATAAGAGTCCTAAAGGTGAGAAGAACCCAAATGCCCATCAACTGATGAATGAATAAGCAAAATCTGGTATGTACATAATGGAGTATTATTTAACCATAAGAGGGAATAAAGTACCGAGACAAGCTTCAACATAGATGAACCTTAAAAACATTATGCTAAGTGAAGGAAACACACAAAAGGTCACATATTGTATGATTTCATTTATGCAAAATGTCCAGAATAGGCAAATTTGTAGACAGAAAACAGATTATTGGTTGTCTGGGGATGGGGGGAAATGAGAATGGAAGTGACAGTTTAATGGTACAGAGTGTCCTCTGGGGTGACGCCAATGTTCCAGAACCAGATACAGGTGATGGTTGTACAACACTGTAAATATCCTAAAAACCATTAAACTGTATACTTAAAGTGGGTAAATTGTATGGTGTGTGAATTACATCTCAACAAAGCTGTAACAAAATTAAAATATATATATATAAAGGAAAGTTGAAAAAAAAGTGAATGGTGACCAAGAGACAACAAATAAGCTGGCATAGTGATATAAATATCAGATTAACTAGACCTCAAGGCAAAATCTTCAGGAGACAAAGGTCTTGATAACAAAAGTTAGAACTCACTAGAAAGAGATAACAATATCAAATCTGTAGGTGTTTAACAATATAGTATCAGGATATTAAAGTAAAAATGGACAGAGTTATGAGTAGAGTTTGATTAATTCACCATCAGATTGATAGAGAGTCATATACTTCTCTCAGAAATTAGTATCAGACAAAAGATTTAAAAAACTGTGGAAAACTTGGATAAGGTTAAACTAAAGGACACTGCATCCCACAGATAAAAAAAGACCTGATATCTAACAGCCATCTCAATGTTATCACTCCAAAGCCCTCCACCCAGTTGTCTTTCCTGTCTTAGGTGACGACAATTCCATCCTTCCAGTGGTTCAGGCCCGGACACTTGGCTTCCTCTCATGCTTCTCCTTCAGGGCAGCATCAGGTTGGCTCTCCTTTCAAAATGCATCACAGACTCCAAGCACATCTCAAGACCCTCAGATCTGGCCCCAGCCACCACCCTCCCACTTGAGCTGTTAGAACAGCATCCTCACGTGTCTCCACGTTTCCACTTTGCCCCTGACGATCCATTCTGCACCCACCCACCAGAGTGATGCTTATGGAAATGTTAAGTCAGACCACAAGACTCTTATACTCAAATCCCAGAAATGGAGGCAATCTTAGCCTTTTATGCCTAGAGACAGCTCAGAATTATGGTTTTAAATTCGTTAAAAATGGGCTACACAAAGCTGGGCTCGGTGGCTCAGCCTGTAATCCCGTGCCTTTGGGAGGCTGAGGTGAGTGGATTGCCCGAGCCCGCGGGTTCGAGACCCACCTGGGCAGCGAGACCTCATCTCTACAATAAATCAAAAAATCAGCCGGGTGTGGTAGTGCATGCCTGTAATTCCGGCTACTTGGAAGGCTGAGGCAGAAGGATCGCTGGAGCCCAGCAGGTCGAGGCTGCAGTGGCCAGGAGTGGCCATTGCACTCCAGTCTGGGCGACAGAGTGAGACTCCAACTCAAAAAAAAAAAAAAAAAAATGGGCTACACGAGGTTAAAACATGTGAACTACTCTCATAAATTCTTACCTGGAATTCTCCACCAACAAATCCACAAGCCTGTTCCCTCACTTCAACATCAAGTATTGACTCAAATTTCACCCTTTCAATGACACCCTCAACTGACCCTGACCCTGATTCCTCTATTTAAAATCTGGAAGGTGACCCTCCACACCCCCATTCTCTGTTCTATGTTTCTACGTGGCACTTCTTACCTTCTATTTACTCTGTTTATAGTTTGTCTCCTCTCACTAGAATAAAACTTGACAAAGATAGAAATGTGGGTCTATTTGCTCACTGCTGCACCTCCTGGCTATATCAATGCCTGACACATAGTAGACGCTCAACAGATGGTTGTTAAGTGCAAGAATTACACAACTTGTGTGAAGATAGCAGAGAGCTTCCCCATGCTTACTACACTTTTCTATACATAATAAATACTAGAATGAGTTATAAAGAGTGCTTCGGAAGCCGGGAAGTTGCAAGGGTATATGGACATCTTCCCCCAGAAAGGCTGGAAGTTCAGATCACGTCGTGGACCACTCTGAAAGGCCAGGACTTCTTCTAGCCCTCAGAGGTGTCTAATACACAGAAATGCAAACATGATTTCACTAGTCTGCCCATGTAAACCTGTTGATTAGGGGACACAACCATTGCATTACATTGTAACTCTCTCACCTCTGTTATTTCTATCCACCAGAGAGTAACACTTGAGAACTTTCATTTCTCCTGCTCCAAAGCTACACTGCCCAACACAGGAGACTGCACACTTGAAAAGTAGCTACTCAGAACCGAGATGTTCTGTAAATATAAAATGTCTGCTGGTACCAAAAAGTGATACAAAATGACTTGGCACCAAAAAGTGATACAAAATGTCTCATTAATGTTTTCATGTTAATTACATGTTGAAACAATATTTTTTATATAATGGGTGAATCATAAATATGACAACGTTTCATCTATTTGTTATTTTTATTTGTTTGTTTGTTTTGAGTTGAAGTCTCACTCTGTCGCCCAGAGTGGAGTGCGGAGGCCACCGCAGCCTCGACCTGCTGGGCTCCGGTGATCCTTCCACCTCATCCTTCCAAGTAGCTGGAACTACAGGCGTGCGCTACCACACCCAGCTCATTTTTGATTTATTGTAGAGATGAGGTATTGTGGCTATTCTATAATTTAAGATGACCTCTGTGGCCCACAGTTTATTTCTACTGGATGAGGCTGCTCTCTCTGCCTGCATTTGCAGGTCTGAAAGCTATTTTTCAAAAGCTTTTACTCAGCTCAAGAAGCAGAATGTAGGTTTCTTCTATAGGTGACCTTTTTTCCTGTGGGCTCCGAAGCCAAGTGGCTGTATATATACACTGCTTCCACCTTGGTGCTACCTTTGATCTTAACCGGAATGAGATGAGAAGGACCTATAACTAGCAGAAAGGAAATACAAATGTGGGGGCAGGAACATGCCCTAATTGCTTTTATATAGTTACCAACAGGAACATCTAGAAAAAGTGAATGAATAAGTATAAGAAACAAACTCTCCATTAAGACATTCTTCCTTAAAATCAGTTACTAAACTGGGTTTATTAAGGATGGTTCATTTGTTCAGTCACTAATATTCACTCTACATCTGTTGCATGCCCAGTGCAGAATTAGGGAACAAGAAAATCCATAACTGCTGCCCTTGTGCAGCTGACCTTCTATTGATTCCAGAACGACCTTCTGATAAATAACTCTAAAGTCCTTTAAAGTTTTAAATAATGTATATGAGGTAAGAAATGGGCCAGGAGCAAGGGAGACCATTTCTGTGTTTCTGCTACAGAAAATTCCTGGAAAAACAAAATGACTTCAAGAAAAAGCTATAAGGGGTCTTAGTGATTTATTCCCAACACGTGTGATCCTTAATTAAAATGAAACTGTTCTTAAAACATATATGATGTCCAAAGGAAGATGGTGTTTACTGTCAAATTATCAAACAGCTATCTTTTCTTTTTGTCATATTCTCAGCTAATTCATAAAGATTGAGAACATTCATTGAGGGTCTATAAGAAGATAACAAGACCTTCTGCAGAGTGAACTTCAAATCTGCCAAATAAATACCCAATAAAATAAAGTCCACTTTGGTGTTTATGCACCAGACTCAGGCCTGGTGGGACTTGCAGAAGACGGTGGCTCATTGGATGCATTTATTTTTATTTTTTTTATTTTTTATTTTTTGAGTTGGAGTCTCACTCTGTCACCCAGACTGGAGTGCAGTGGCCGCCCCCGGCCAGCGCAGCCTCGACCTGCTGGGCTCCGGCGATCCTTCCACCTCAGTCTTCCGAGTAGCCGGAATTACAGGCATGTGTTACCACGCCTGGCTGATTTTTTGATTTATTGTAGAGATGAGGTCTCGCTGCCCAGGCGTGTCTCGAACCCGCGGGCTCGGGCAATCCACTCACCTCAGCCTCCCAAAGGCGCAGGGATTACAGGCTGAGCCACCGAGCCCGGCTCATTGGATGCATTTAAACACGGCCCCACATCCATCCCTCCACAACACTAGGATGTTTCTACCCTTCCTTCTTGCATTGTAGCTGTGTGGCAGCCCCTTCTTCAGCCCCTCGGCATAGGACCAGGATGGAGGGCCCTCCCACTGTCCTCCACCTGCTCTACGTATCCCCTCACCTAGCCTTCTCAGATATAAAAATATACTCAGTAACCAGAATGGCTTAGCTGTTCTTCATGGTTCCAAAACCACCTTGAATCTGTGAGGGAGATGCATTGTGGCTTTCCTCATCCATCCACATGCTTCCTCCATCCACAGAAAAAGCAAGGACTCTGGGGGGATCCGTTCCCTATCCCTGTAGCTCCCCAGGTCACCTCCCTTTTGCACTTTGTCTCTCTAGTGGACTTGAATGCCCACCCATGAGACCTCATGAAATGTCAACTCTCCATGAAGGAATGATGAAGACCCCGCCTACTGGTCCCTTCCTGGGTCCTAAAAGTTTTGCAGCCTTGGTCACCTGCTTCAAATGAGGTTTTCTTCTCCTGTTTTTGGCTGACTCTGGCCTCAGAGGTCAGAATTTACAACATTTAATCAGACTGCACACAGAATAAAGTGGAAAATCATACACGAAAGTAGAAGGAAAAAGACTTAACACTTAACCTTTCAGCCCCAAGTGGAATGAATGGTTTTAGAAACTTACAACATTATATCTGTATACAGTCACTTTGATGTCAACAAATAAAAACAAAATAATGGAAAGATGAAAAAGTGATCTGAATCTTTCTGAATCCCAAAGAAAAGATCTACGTAACAGAATCATAAAACAATTCGACAGTCATCAGTATTTCAGTTTAACCACAAAAAAATTACTGCAAAGTTTTTAAAAAGGAAATTTCTGTTGGGTTCTATTCAAGAAAACTGATAAAAAACCAGAAGGGGCCAAGGAGCGACAGCACTAAAACACTCTCCACAACAACACGAGCCTGAAATAAGTAGGTCACCTCTAAACTAAAAATGGAAAAAATGGCAAATGGGTATGAGGGAGCCACCCACAGAAAAGCAAATAAAGCAGATATGCTGAGGAGAGGCTTCACCGAGAGGCCAACTACTTAGGGCATTTGAATTTACTGAGC
Organism: Carlito syrichta; assembly: GCF_000164805.1. Classification (NCBI taxonomy): domain Eukaryota; kingdom Metazoa; phylum Chordata; class Mammalia; order Primates; family Tarsiidae; genus Carlito; species Carlito syrichta. Next base: position 175,601 of record NW_007097626.1, read on the forward strand.
AAAGTAGACAGGTGCACGATCTAACTCAGCAGTAAATATTTAGTTATAAAAATAATTTCTAGTACAATGAATATTAATTGGATGCATAAGTTTGAAATATATTCCCCCAGACTAAAAATGTTAAATTTCAGAAAAACCCAGTGTGAGAGGGTGGCAAGATGAAGTGAGTGACCGGTTTACCTAAGTGCGTTCTCAACAAATGGACAAACAAAGGAAGGGAAACACAGAGAAGGTTAAGAATGGACCAGCAGGGGAAGTAGAGATGGAGAGGTTTATCCCGCATAGCCACCTGTATTAAATCTGAAAACACTCCGAAGTAAAAGTGTGAAAAAGAAAACATTTCATTTATCCACATTTAAAGTGAAAAGTAACATAAATATTAGGCCATAGTTAAAGATCCACAGCCACTCAACAAAAACAGAGGGCACCTGGGTATGGCGTGTGTTGACAGAAGAGGTAGCCATCACTAACAAAGGGATGCATGGTTTGTCCTGGTGCTCACCAGCATGGCTGGAGGACAGGTGACAGACACAAATATAATTTCCCAAGGGAGGAAGCATGAAATTAGATAGGAGACCAGAACATGGGGTCATGAAATTTAAAGTAACCAAACTTAAGAGCAGAAACACTCATCCCAAATGTCAAAAGAAGTGAAGCAAAAAATGGAAGAACATGATCTATTTAAAAACTATGCTATGAACATTGTGGCTGTTGAGGACATGTATCCTGGTCATGCCCACAGGGCTCCTCCCTCACCTGCTTTGGGGCATTACCCAAGGCTACCTTTCCTGTCCCCCTGGGGAAATGGAACCTCCTCTCCCTACCCGGCACTCCTGGTCCCTCCCCTTCTGTACCCACATTCATCCTCAGCACCTGCAGACTACATAGACCTACTGCTGTGTATTTGATCTCTTTCCTTTATTTGTGTCTTTTTCCTCTAACTAGAAAGCAGACCCCTTGAAGGCAAGGGCTTCTCTGTCTGTCTGGGTCACATCTGTTTCCCAGTACCTGGAACAGGGCAGGCACCCTAACACAGCTAGTGCTGTGTATTTTACTGAATGAAAGAGAGAATTTTGCTGGGGGTCTCTGGGAAGGAAAAGCACAGTCAGCCGGTGCTCCCCTCATCCCCCGCAGCGCTGCATGGGTGGCAGCCCAGATCCTAGCAGCCACTTTGCCAAAGTGATGGAAGCCAACTTCAGGATGGAAGTTGAGAGAGGAAGCAAGAAAAGGAGCCAAGGCTCTTAAAGCCCTGCCAGTCTCCAGACCTCCCACTTACATGAGCCAGTGAATGCCCTATGGTAGAAGCCATTTTGAGTTGGGTTTTCTTTCATTTCCAAGTGAAAACATTCTCACTGTAAATCAGAATTTTGAAACGTAAAAAGATGGTTTTAGAAAAAAGGTTGGGAAGGTGTATAAAAAGAAAGGGCTAGGAACTAGAAACAGGCAAGAGAAATTAAAGCATTACTTGATATAAATAGAAAACAAATCCATAAAACAAATGTGTGGACACTAACAAATGTGTGTTAGAGTTCATACATCTGTATAAAATCTATCCCAAGGCTGGACTCGGTGGTTCAGCCTATAATCTCAGCATTTTGGGAGGCCGAGGTGAGTGGATTGCCTGAGCCCACAGGTTCAAGACCAGCCCGGGCAACTTGGCAAGACCTCTCTCTACAATAAAAAAAAAAATTAGCTGGGCATGGTAGCACACGTCTATAGTTCTGGCTACTTGGAAGGCTGAAGCAGAAGGATCGCCTGAGCCCAACAGGTTGACACTGGGGTGGCCGCCAGTGTGCCACTGCACTCCAGCCTGGGCAACACAGTGAGACTCCACCTCAAAAAAAAAAAAAATCTATCCGAAGTATCTATTGATACAATATAGAAGGAACTTAACAACTCAGTAGTTCCAAAGAATTATCAGAAGTTATAAAGTTTAAAATAGGCATGGCTTCCATGGTTCCAAAAAAATTAACTGTTTTTGGAAGAGAGAGAATTACAATCCTCTTCTACCAAATGATGGATTCACAAAATGCAGAAACACCTACAGAGCTTTAACGTGAATAAAGGTCAACTAGCGTGCTTGTTAGCAACACAGATCCCTGGGCATGGATCAGAAGGCCTGGGCAGAGTGCAAGATTCTGCATTTTAGTAAGCTCTCAATGGATGCTAATGCAGTTTGTAAGCTCTTGATGGATGGTGACGATGCTGATTGTGGATCATGGCTGAAGAACAGCCAAAGAGCACCAAAAAGAAAGTGGCCATGAGTGAAGAGGAGGCAACTTTGAGAGGAAAGCCATGTGCTGAGGAGCAGGAGGTGCCAAGTGCCGTGGACCGAGATGACCTGGAGCTGCCAGGCCACCTTGATGGTCTTCACTAACATGAGGGATGAATAGGCCCTTGTAAGGCCTCACTTACTAAAAGCCGAGGGTGCATGCCAGCCAAAGCACCACTGCTCAGTGCCCTGACTCGAAAGGATGTGGCAGCTGCACCGGAACCTTCCTGAGTTCCTGACTGGGATGCAGGTGCCAGTGCAGGGAGTGACTATGGAAATATCTTGGCACTTTCTGGGGATACTATGGTGGAACGGGGCAGAAAGAGAAGGCCCTGTAAGGGCAGAGTCACCTCGACACAACTGATGCCAGGACCCAGCAAGGTGGCAGACGGTCTTTTGAGAAGTCGCTCCCCCATGCACATTTCTGAACTTCATTTTGTGTGATGCAACATTTCTCCAAATTCATTTGTCAGCACAATCGTTTTTTAAAATACAAATACCGCTGGGGTGCAAGGGCATGAGGCTGTTCTTCCATCGCATCATGAGGCCAGCTGCCTCCTTTTGCTCATCCCACCAGGATCGGCTGCCTGAGGGGGCACAGGAGGTTGGGTTTAAAAGAGCAAAAGGAAGATGTTCCCTCTAGGAACTGAGCCATCTCAACAGGCAAAGCTGCCGTTTCTAACACTGAACAAGAGACTTCGCCAAAAGGCTGTTTATGCTTAGAATATAATTTAAAGTAAAGAATTAAAGAAGAGGTCTATGCTTTCTGTAGAAAACAATGGCCCACTGTCGCGTCGACATCCCATCATGGTGATGAACGTGTGAGTTTTGAGGGTGCCCTCCCTGCAGGGCCATGCATAGCTTCTTGATGGAAAAGGCTATGGGAACAGCAGTGGCCTCAGAGGAGCCACAGGAATGTTGAAGCTGAGAAGCTGGCATGGGGAGGGGGCTGTACTGGCAACAAGCGGAGATTGTGAAAGAAGATTCCCTGTGAGGGCTCAGATGGCAGCAGTGACAACAATATGACTTGCTAAAGACACAGAAACGAATGCAGCATGTGTCTTTACATAGTTCAGAAAAGAACCCAGGTATACAGGATGTGGTCCAATTTTAGATGCAAGTGATAAAAAAATGAAGTTGACATTGAAAACAATTACAGAGAAAAACAAGGGCCCTGCCGCCATGAGGACTACTTCTCAGAGAAGTTCTGAAAGCCTCATTATTTTAGAAACTCAGATTTTATTTTAATTTTTTTCCTGAGTAGCAGAATCTGGTGTCTACAGATTTTATTTTTAATAAAAGTAATACATGTTCATAGTACAAGAAAAAGAAAAGACTATAAAGATAATTACATAATTAAGCCGCCAAGAACAAGCTGGGCTGATGACCCTTCCCTGATCTATGCTGTCTAACTGCTTTCCATCTCCACACATATTTATTCATTTGTGTTTATCCAGAATGAAAACTCCAAGTCAGAAAAAAGTCACCAGTGCACACTACTTAGGAATGCAGAGGAGCCGGGCTCAGTGGCTCAGCCTGTAATCCCGTGCCTTTGGGAGGCTGAGGTGAGCGGATTGCCTGAGCCCATGGGTTCGAGACCCGCCTGGGCAAGCAAGACCTCATCTCTACAATAAATCAAAAAATTAGCTGGGCATGGTAGCGCGCGCCTGTCATTCCGGCTACTTGGAAGGCTGAGGCGGAAGGATCGCCGGAGCCCGGCAGGTGGAGGCTGTGGTGGCTGAAAGCAGCCACTGCACTCCAGTCTGGGTGACAGAGTGAGACTCCAACTCAAAAAAAAAAAAGAATGCAGAGTTAAAGCACATTTTAAAAATTTCTACTTTAATTATAATACAATTAAAATCTTAGTGCATACAAAATTGACTGTATTTTCTATTACAGAAGTAATGCATACTTATGACTTAAAAAAAAGACCCAATTAAAAAATAGGCAAAAGACCTGAACAGACACCTCACCAAAGGAGATTTACAGACAGCAAATAAGCACATGAAGACATGGTCAACCCCACACGCATCATTAAAACAACAATGAGATCCCACTAACACACCTGAGAGAATAATTGAATCCAGAACGCTACCACCACCTATGCTGGTAAGGCTGTGGAGCCACAGGAACTCTCATCCATTGCTGCTGGGGCTGCAAAATGGCACAACTGCTTGGGAGGACAATTGGGCAGTTTCTCATAAAACTAAACATGCTCTGACCATGGCATCCAGCAATTGTACTCTTTGGTGTTGCCCAAATGAGTCAAAAACTTAACACCTACACAAAAAAACCTGCACATGAATGTTTACAACAGCTTTATCCAAAATTGTTCCAGTTTGAAACCAATAAGATGTCCTTCGGTAGGACATCTTCAGCAGGTGAATGGGCAGACAAACTGTGGAGCATCCAGACAATAGAACAGTATTCAGTGCTAAAAAGAAATGAACTGTCAAGCTATGAAAAGACATGAGCAACCTTACATGCATACTACCAAGTTTAAAAAGTGAATCTGAAAAGGCTGTGTGCCATATGATTCCAACTACATGACTCTCTGGAAAAAGCAAAATTATAGAGACAGTAAAAAGATTAGGGGTTGACGGGTTGGAAGGAGGGATGGATGAATAGATGGCACAAAGGGTTTTTAGGGCAGTGAAACTATTCTGTGTGATACTATAATAGTGAACACATGTCATTGTACATTTGTCCAAACCCAAAGAATGTACAACACCAAGCATGAACCCTCATGCAAACCATGGCCATTGGTTGATAATGATGTGTTAATGCTGTTTTACTGATGATAACATTCACACCACCCTGGTGCTGATGTCAATGATGTCAGAGTCTACGTATGGGGGTGGGGAAGGGGCTGTGGAAATTCTGCACTTTCTCCTCAATTTTACTGTGTTCCTAAAACTGCTCTTTAAAGAATCTACTAATTTTTTAAAAATCTACCAAGAAAGATAGACATAGTACAAAAGTAAGACTTCATATTCACCTCAACTTCCCAGTTCTGCGTCCCTGAGGCACATACAGTTAATAAAATCCTGTGTGCCTTTCAGAATTTCTATACATATGTAAGATGAAAACTAGTTATGATGGTCCCATAGTATCCTTTTTCCTCTTCCCTTTATTAATAGAATCAAGGGAGTTTTCACCGGGAACTTGCCCAACCTACTAGCAACATCTCCCAGGCACCCTTGCTGCTAAGTAGGGCCACTGGACCACAGAACATGAACAAAATGATGCATGTTCTGTAAGAGGAAAGTACTTCTGTCTGTTTCTCTTCCCACCCTTCCTTGTGACTGAAATGTGGCTCTGGTGCTCTGTACCAGCTCTGAGTCCAAGGAGGAAAAGTCCCCTCTGGCAGTGGGCCTGACACTTCTACATGACATGGAGCCCTTTGACATCTGGTGATGCTATGGGCTCCTTTACAGGCAAATGGGTTTAAATGTGTGAAATTAAGACAAAGGACTGCAGAGGCAACACTCTCTACTGACATACAGTTATCAAAATACTTGTAAAATGTATGTTAGAGTAATATCTATGCCTCATCAAGAATGCACTAAATAATAAATTCAGACTGAGACTAAAATAACTGCTTAAGTTTCAAGCTGGGTGAGCACACATGATATTTTGAGATATCTGCAACAACTGTGACGTGACATGAGAATATTTCATTTCAACTGGTTGCAAAGTCATGGTTTCTGCAAATACTGCTGAGGCTTGCTGCCTCTGTTCACAATGGAAGGACACATTAAGTTTCAACTCAAGTTTGGTGAACACACAGATATAGAGCGTCTTCCCATCCCAGCTCACAAACCCCTGCCTTCTCTCTGAATGTGTCAAGGAAATGCTCTGGCTCTCTGAGAAAGAAACAGCCAGAAGAGGAAGGACTCTGGAACCTGGACACCTGCATGGGAGAAGGCTACTCCTCTTCTTAACCACCTGCTCATGTCTGGACTGCTGCATGACAGCGACGGAACTGGCTCCAGCTGCTGTGTTGTGGGTCTCCCTATTTGCAGTTTAGCCCAAGTGCTGACTGGTACATGCGCATATTTTTAAACAATCAAATGGGATTACACTGAACATACAGTATAGAGGTAGTTATGTATTGATTCTGGAAGCAAATGGCCTGAGTTCCAATTTCAGCTCTCTCACTTTCTGCTGTGTGGCTTTAGACTAGTTACTCAACCTCTCTGAGTCTCAGTTTCCTTACCTGTGAAATGGGGATAATAATAGTACCTAGCTGATAAGGTCATTGTGAGTGTTGATACGTGGAAAGTGATTAAGGAAGTACCTGGCTATCATTACTATTGTACTCATAGGACAATTTTTATTTGACTCCTTGCGATTGTCACCATCTTAGGCAATTTTCCGTACAGGATATATAAATCTGGTGGCTGTTGTTTTTTCTTTTTCAAAATCTGCATAGTAATTCACTGAATAAATATGCTAAAATTCATTTACCCAGTCCCCAGTTACAAAGTGAACATTTAGGATGTCTCTAGAAGTTTCACTTAAAAGGTTAATATAGCAGTGATGCAGGAGCTCTCTGACACTATCCCACCAGACCTTATACCACAAGATTCCGCATCAACTTGACCTGATGTCTAATTTACACACAATAAAATATGCCCGTTTTAAGTACACAGTTTATGAGCTTCAGAGTATTTTCTAAGAATAAGACTGCATATATAAGAGAGCTTTAAAAAGCTGAATTATAGCAAATGCAAGGTATGGATATCATTCCTATAGACATATACTTACACTATTCGCTTACTATTGATCTGAATGGTTCCATCCTGAAACAGAGCTGTGGGGAGCAACTTGATTGCCCATGTCTTGGGCAATAGACTTGCATCTGGCAACGCACCCATGCCCCATCCAGTCCTTGACCTTTGGGAACACATCTGCATATCTCCTTTCAGTCTAGTTTATTCACATGGCTTTCTTTTTTCTTAAAAATTGTAGGTTGTATTTAAAGACTGTTTTCTTTAAATAATATACAGTATAATTCTATATTAATAAGTTTTTTAGTCTATCCTTACATTCAAAGCATTTTCTTTTCCAATCATTAGATATTATTCAGATGAATTGTAAACATAGGTATAGATCCCTTCATATAGGTATCATAAAGTTCTTGAACTTTCTCTATTAGACATTCTAAACATCTAATAGCCAATTTTTTAAGCCTTATGCAAGAATTTTTTAATATTTCTGATTAGTTTGTTACTGGTAGGATAGATTTCTAGGAGTAGAATTGAAGGGTCAAAGGGTATGAACTTCTTGCCAAATTTCCCTTGACATTTCATGTCAATTTACATTCTAACAAGTCCTACATATGACTCATTAGAATTGAATGTTTCTCTATTTTAATTCTTGCCAATTGACCAAAAATGCTATCTCATTTTTGCTTTGGTTTATTTTCCCTGATTAGTGATACAGTAGATGACTTTAAAATATCTATTGATTTTTTGTTTGTTTGTTTTTCTTCATGCTCAAACTGTCTGGCCATGCTTTCTGTCAGTTTTTCTATTTTGGTATGAAGTGATTTTCTTACTGATTTATCAAAGCTCTTTATACGTTAAACATACCAACCTTTTGTCCACCATATTTATTAAAAACATCCTCTGCTAGCCAGTTACATTTTAATTAAATTAGGGTTGTTCAAAAAAATTTATGTAGTAGGAAAAAACCTTATTTTTTAAATTTGATGTTTTAAAAAGAACTTCCCTATTCTGCAACATGATAAAGATCAGTCTTCATTCACACTCCTCATACAGCACTTAATAGATGTGACCTCCTCAGGAACATTGTCTCTGATTGGGCTGCATCTCCCAGTGCTACATACTCAGCACCACATGCCCATCGCTGGTTACACTCATCACAGTGGCAGCTTTACATGTATGTGTTTATAAACCTGGAAGAGGCAGGAACCACATCTCTATGTTGTCCACCACTGTATTCCCCAAACCTGGCAAAGAACCTAGCACTATAAATATATTTTCTATTTTTTCAATGTTTTTAATTTTTACATTTAACTCTTCAATCACCTGGGAATATATTTTACTGTCGAGCGTGAAAAAAGTTTCTATCTTTATTTTTTCCCTACCATTTACAGAAATAATCCTTCCTTTTCCCATTGTTGTGATACACACTTTATCATATACCAAAAAAAGTATATACTTTTTTGTTTGTTTGTTTGTTTGAATCTCACTCTATCGCCCAAGTTGGAGTGCAGTGGCACACTCAAAGCCACTACAGCCTCAATCTGCAGGGCTCAATCAATTCTTCTACCTCAGCCTTCCAAGTAGCTGGAACTACAGGTGCATACCACCACATCCAGCTAATTTTTTGATTTATTGTAGAAATGAGGTCTCGTCAAGTTGCGCAGACTGGTCTCAAAGCCCTAGACTCAGGCATTCCTCACGCCTCCACCTCCCAAAGTGCTGGAATGACAGACATGAGCAACCACGCCCAGCTAAAATGTATACACATTTTAAGCGATGCTGTCTATGTATTACTTTTCGAAGTTTAATTGAATTACAGTAGCAATGTGTAGTAGGATGTTCACTCAAATGCTAGCATCACCATGAGATAGGCAGGTATATATTGAGTATTAAAATTTCAATACAGTTTTTCCCTTTCTTAAAATGTGTATGCCCGCTGTAAATGTATGTGCACACATTCACACACATATCTACTCAGTGAATTCTTACGACATTGTATCTGTGATGGGACTCCTTGTGTCATGTTGCTCTACCTGTAGAAACTGCCAGCATGGTGCTGTTTTGATAATTGTGCAACTAAATTATGTTTTAGCATCTGACAGGACAAATCTCTTCTCATTATCACTTTTCCCCTAAATGTGCTTGCTAACATCACTTGATTAAGCTGTCTTTTGACAAAAGACACACTTTAAAATAAACTCTTAAATTAAAATGGCAGGGAGCTCCATGCTCCTTTCTCTGCTTTAATTTCATGAGTTGTCCCTTGGCCATATGTGTGTCCACTCACTTAAGCAAGCCAGCCCGATGAAAGATGTAGAGGTCCTGCTCCAGGGTGCAGTTGTTGAAGGGGACCATCTTCACGAAGTTCTGGATGAGGGCGAACTCAGGGGTGAGGTGGGGCAGGGAGATGATGCAGAAGGTCTTGTCCTACCATCATGGAAAACCAGAACCCAGGGAAAGAATCAGAGATAATTTGTCAATAAACCAAGTCCTGCTTCAAAGGAAGCAGGACTTTTCCAAGGAAAATAGAAGCACAGTGCACGAATTAAGGAGAGGACACTTGGATTGAACTAGCCTGTATTTGGAAAGCAATCACATGAAATTCAGGGAGATAGGCAACCACAAGAGGATGGAGAGAGTATCAGTGAGTCTGACTGAAACCTAAGTAAATGAATCTTATGAACAATGACACTCATTCAGCACAGCTCTTTTTACAGAAGTAGATTTTTAAGCCACGATCATTTGCATTTACGAATTCACTTACATCACCAAGTAAGTGAGGCAGCATGGTGTCCTAGCAAAGGCCCTGTGCTTGCCAAGTGGCCATACCCCAGTTGGGGCCCTCCCTCTGTGATAGGAGAGGGTGATATCCAGGGGTGATGAGGGTGAACTCAGGGGTGAGGTGGGGCAGGGAGATGATGCAGAAGGTCTTGTCCTACCATCATGGAAAACCAGGACACAAGGAAACAATCAGGCTAAAATCCTGTGATTAGGCTGGGCACAGTAACTCATTCCTGTAATTGCAGCACTTTGGGAGGCCAAGTCAGGAGGATCACTTGAGGCAAGGAGTTCAAGACCAGCCTAGCCAACATAGCAAGACCCTGTCTCTAAAAAAAGAAAGAAAACACAAATTAAAAAATAAAATAAAATCCTGTGATTATACATAAATGGATGTGTGTATATTTTTTCATGACACGGTCTCATCAAGGGCATGATCCAAGAGCATGTTTAACCCCAGGCAGAGGGTTTCCTTAGCAGACACGGGGGATCATGTGTCCTGATAGATGCCACTCACCTTCTATTCTAGACCTGCTGTGCCACAGGGTATCCAATGGCCACATCTGGCCACTGAGCATGTGGAATTTGGCTAATGTCATGGAGGAATGGAATTTTAAACTTTATTTCATTTAAATTCACTTAGAATTTAAATTTTAAAACTGATGATTCCATTACTGGAAAAGTTTTTTGTGTACTTAGGTTATGTGAATCTTATCCAACTTGAGTATGTAAATCTATAGACCTAACTGTAAATTTTTTGAAATCTAAATACAGATCAAGTATCTCTGATGAAATTTAGTACTTGTATTATAATGTGCTATAAAAGTAAAATTCACATTGAATTTCAAAGACATATTATGATGAAATGAATGTAAATTGCTCACTAATAATTTCTCATATTGATTGCAAGTTGAAATGAGTCAGTTTGGGACATATTAAGTTAGATGAAATATAATGTGAATTTATTTGATCCTCTTTCTTCTTCCCCGTGGCTGCTGGAGCATTCGGAATCTGTGATGTGGTTTGCACTCCACGCCTATGGACAGTGCTGCTCGAGGCTGTCTGGGCTCCACGCAACTGCTTGATCCTCTGCCAGGTCCCTGCAGAAGCAGCCTGCTCTTCCCAGAGCTAATTTGTCCCTCTGGGATCTCGCCTCCCCTTGAACCCTGTGAAGGCATTACCTGTGCTAATCCAAAACCCTGGGGATATCAGTGCAACCCAAAGGAGTAGTGAATCACTGTTTGACCTCATCTTCCTTCTTTCTAGCAAAATAACTTGACTCCTTTTTGAGAACTTGAGAGTCATGTTGCTGAAACACTCAAGCTGAAAACAGGGGTTGGGTGCCAAGTCTGGGTGGGCTTCCTTTGGGAGAAGGAGACTAACTATAATGAGTTACTTCAACTTGAATTTGAGAGATTAAGGATGAAGCAATCAAGGTATTTTGTTTCTAACGCCTCATATCCTGAAATCAAATAGAATTTAAATGTAAACAGGTCTTTTACCTTTTTAAAGCAAGCATTACTTATATAATACTAAATATTTGCCTTTACTTGGACTTTAAAATAGGAGGAAACTTAGTGAAATCTCTCTGAGGAATCTTTGAAGGAAACAGGCTTGTCAATCCTTTGTTCAGGGTAATCTACATTGCTTTGAAAACGCCTTAAAATCAATCTTTAACATTACAATGGATAACACGCTGCCTTATTGCAAAGCCTCATTACATTTTTATTTATTTATTTTTGAGTTAGAGTCTCACTCTGTCGCCCAGACTGGAGTGCAGTGGCCGCTCCCGGCCACAGCAGCCTCGACCTGCTGGGCTCCTGCAATCCTTCCACCTCAGCCTTCCAAGCAGCTGGAATTACAGGCGTGCGCTATCATGCCCGGCTGATTTTTTGATTTATTGTAGAAATGAGGTCTCGCCGCCCAGATGGGTCTCGAACCTGCGGGCTCAGGCAATCCACTCACCTCAGCCTCCCAAAGGCGCGGGATTACAGGCTGAGCCACGAGCCCGGCTCATTACATTTTTTAAAATGAGAAAACAAACCCTAAGATCATGTGGTGTGTAGGCAACATAATTAAAGATATTTGTTTCTGCCTCATTAGAAAGAGTATCCAGGAAAAATATGGGAATGGAAATTTTGCTTGAAATAAGCCAACTGAAGAAGTACAGCTGTTGACTGACTTAACTGACAGGCCAGTCATGGAGAAAGTCTTTTACAAAACCCATTTGCCCCTCGACTGTCTTCATTCCCACTTGTTTCCCTTTAATGCAGTGATAGCAGTTTGCTTAGCTCTCTATCCCTTGATGACAACAAGGAAGGAAAGTAGGGCTGAGCCTTTCTCTAAGCCAGGAAGGAACCAGGCCTGAGGAACCAGCAGAGAAGAAACACCAACCTGAAGGTCAGCCACAAGCTCTGGCCTTCCTACCCTCAGAAAAGCAGTGTGAGAGTTTAGAATGCTCTGAGCCAACACAATCTAACAGACTCAGGGACTTTGTACTTTCTGGCATTGTCATATACTACTATGCATGATTCGATTCTAATGAAACACTGGTAAAGCTCTCTAAAGAAAATCGTGCACTTAAAGAAAACTGCTAAAATAGCATGACTGAAGAACTATTGAAAATGGCGATATTTTCTGTTTTAAGAGCACATGACATGCCATTTGACTCTATTCTCAGAACACAGAAGCAGTTCAAATTTCAACATTCATAGCATTTTTGAATAATGAATATGGCATTTTACTTTTCTATAACTTCTCTAGTGTATAAAACTAGTTACACAAAATTCAGTGTGTACTTACAGGAAAAAGTCTGAAAACAAAATTCATAAAATCCAGCGACCTAGAAAGAAGACAGTAAATATTGTCACTTCCCTGCAAGCAAATGCAGCATCGTGGGTATTTACACAGGTTTATGCCTCTTCCCCTCAGGCCGCAATTAGCCAACCACTAGTCAGAATTTGTGTCTAGCTGAACATTAATCGGTGCACAAGTCATAAGCCTCATATGTCATAAGCTTTCTGTAGAGCTGAAGGCTCTGTCACAGCAATTCATAATCTCTGTACATTCAGAAAGTCAACAAAAAGATGGTCATTCTGCAAACACACTTTCCTTCCCTTTTGGAAGCATTGAGGGGGGATGTGGGTGATACAATAGATGACTTTGATCTTTTCCTCTTTTGTATGAGAAAGATTTTTCTGGTCAGCTGCAGATGCATGTTCACAGGCAAACCATATTGGGTCATCACATTTGTTTCAAAATCCAAAAATTATATTCTAAGCACAATCACGTCCAAACGAACATGAAAAATATAAAGCAACACATCTAGAAGGGTTTTGCAGGTTTTGAGATGTCTACAATATAATTAAAATTAAAAGATTTCCCTTTTCAGTCCCCAAGATCTATCTGAAGGCCAAAAACTTAAGATGAAACAAGTAATAGTAAAGCATGGTTCTAAAGGAGGCTGGGAGGCCAGGAATGTGTTTAGATCTTCTAAAAGGAAAATGTCCAGCACTCTTCCTGATCATCTAATAGATGATCCTTTCTGATCATCTAAAAGATGATCCCTGTAAACCTTCTGCTTCACAATAGGACACTCTTGTCCTCTTCCAGATGGTTCTTGGACACGTGATGGAGTGGGTGGAAAGCTAGAGAGAGGAGAGTTAAGGCACAGAGGGCAGCAACCTTATTAGATGTGGGGGCAGCAAGCATAGCACGTGGATGTCATGGAGGGGTGGAAGATGAGTGATCTGGTGGACACCTGGACTTTGTCTGCCTGGCACTATGACCCTCCTGGCTGTGCCCTGTGTTGCTGTGGGTTCTCCACCCACCTCCTCTTGGATCTTACATTTGGGTGAGGCCTCAGTCACAGATTCAGGGCAGAGCACGAGGCAAGGGACAGAGCCCATCTCCTGTATTGGGGCTGTTCAGACCCATTGGCTCAGGAATGAACACACAGTTCAGGTAGGGCTCATGGGACTCTGGCTGGATGCTGGGCCCAAACCAGAATGTCACTGGGTTTTGGTACAGACCTGAGACTGTCAGTGACCCTGGCCCCAGGATGGGGACACTCCTCTGAGAATGGGGTCAACATCAGGGAACCAGGATGAAGAGGTAAAGAGAGACTTGGTCCTTGATTTGGTTATCTAAGTCCCAGATCAAGCCGTATTTAAAGAAGTCCTGGAAGCGGCCATCTCTGGTCTTGACCAGAAGCATGCTTCCCGATGAGCAGGCTGCAACCTTTGATGGTCCCTCTCCTTTTCCAAATTAAAAAATAAAATAAAAGCCCTACCACTGAACTTATCCGTAGTTATGTGAGGCAATTATTCCTTTTTTTTTTTCAGTCAGCTTGGATGACTCCCGACAAGCAGCAAGCCAAATCTAAGGTTCCCAAGAAACATAAACTTTAGAGAACAGGAACAGCGTGTGGTTACGTTAGTGATCATTTTCCAGATCCCCAACTGCTATGTGGGTGAGCTGGGCCTGGGCAGCCTTCTTGCCCACTCCTGTGGGCCTTACCAAAATGTTACGGACTAGAATCTTGGGATAGGACCCAGAAATCTGTGGTTGTAAAAAAAGTCCCCAAGAAATTAGGATGTGGGTCCAGGTTTGGAAACCACTGGTTCTGCAAGATTGTAATGCTGGCCACTACTACCATGAAACTTTCCTCCCATGACAGATAAGCTGGAGGCCACACCCACCTGGCTTCATGCTTCTCATCAATACAGAACAGCTGAATACAGAAGGCGGCTGAGGCTCCCCTGTAGATGGGGCGGAAGTGGCTTGGCTCTTCAGACAGCAAGACAGATGCTGAGGTTCTACTGCTGATTCGGTGATCTGTCGCATATCCAGTGGAACCTGAACTGAGTTTCTTTATGTCCTAGAGCAAGGAGAGAGGAGGAGCCCATGGGAACCCCATCTGTTTCCTGCAGTTCAGTGACCGGAGGTTGTACCATCTCTACACTGCACTGTCCTAGGAGGGTTGTGACTGTCTCACCTAAAATGACACATCTTGAGCCAGGCCTGTTTTAGGGAGATGTTCTTAATGAGATATTCAAAATTTATCAAATGATGAAAACTACCTCTCACACAAAGGTCAGAAAACAAATGGTTTCAGCAGGCCTTGGACATAGGATCCATATTTTAACCACATCCCTGGGTAGAGATTGGAGCGTGGGAGTATCCTATACATATTAACCCTGAGAGCAAAATACCTCTGTCCTCAATATTGTTTTCACTGTGATTTTGTGATACAAGAATTTGTGAATGTTGGGACAGGTCAGCTGGTCAGGCAGTCCTAGGGATTGCTGTAGTGACGAGGTGGAGTCCAGGGAGGTCCAACTGACCACAGCCACATGGACATCAGTGCTGGGACTGTCCAATCTCATTTTAGGTGCATCTAAGGTGTCACAACTCAGAGAAAAATGATGCATCTTGAGATCCCTCTTGGAGTTCTTTCAAATCAAAGTAATACATGCATACAGTCAAATTTAAAATAACATTAGCACTAAACATTTATAAGGAAAATCAACAGTCCCCTGGCCCCCAAGTTTCTATCTCCATTGAATAACAACACTTTCAACTTTTTTACTTTTTGCCTTTATATTTCTGAACAATGTGCTTATGCTGCTATTTCTTAATTTGCCAATTTTTGACACTTCCAACTGGATTTTGATATGATGGATAGATTTAGTCTCTTATACTACCCTGTTCCCCACATCCTACCCCCCGGGTTAGTCACATCACAACTCAGGGTCACATGGGTAAGTTCTTATACTATCTTGAATATATACGTGCTGTTGGCTGTTGCTAAGCAAAGTGGTGCAATGTGACTATGTTTCACTTGATTTCCTAATTTTTTCACGTGCTCTATTAGATTTGCCAAGTCGATATTATTTTCCCAACACATGGGCATTGAGATAACACATGAACTCCACTTCCCTCCTCCCACCTGACTCGACCACCTACTGGCAGCCTGCTCTCTTGTTGTGGCTCCTGTTTCTGAAGTGCAAGGTCTCTTGTTTGTGTTTCTTCCTATTATATTGCTAGAGCACATTTTTGGCTTCCTAAGAACAACAGTGCTTGGGAGGCAAAACCCCACAGCCTTGAGCTATCAGGGCATTTGCAGGTTGATCAGGCCTGGCATCTCCAGTGGCATTATCTGAAGGCCTTTCCTTTGGGCCCATTGGTTTTTGAGAAAGTAAGGGCTCCAGTCTCCTGCATGAGGGACTGTGGTAGACAGAACGGTGGCCTCCAAAAATGTGCCTGTCTTTGTCTTTAGAACCTGTGAAAATGTTATACCACAGGGCACAGGCACTTCCCAGATGTTGCCATATTAAGGATTTGAGATGAGGAGATGGCCCTGCCCCATCCATGTGGGCCCAGAGTCATCATAAGGATCCTCACAGAGGGAGGCAGGAGGGTAAGAGTCAGAAGGAGGAAGAGGCTGTGCTGCTGGGTCTCAGGGTAGAGGAAGGGGCCACAGGCAAGCGCAGATTCTTCCCCAGGGCCCCAGAGGGAATACACCCCCATCTACACTTGAAACTGATTTTGGACGCCTGACCTCCAGAACTGTATAATAATACATTGGTGTTGTTCTAAGCCACCAAGGTTATGGTGATTTGTTACAGCAGCAACAGAAAATGAAAACACAGACCTAGCTCCTGGCATTCAGAAAGGAACTGGAAGAGTGGCTAAGGTTCCTCTATTTGAAATGGAAACTCTGTGTACTTGTCTATTCTCTGTCCTACCCCCACGACACCCTTCGTGAAGTGCAGGCTGCATCTGGGTTGGGAGTAGCCTCTGGCTGGTTCTCCACAGCACAGTCACCTGGTCACCCCATGTGGGGTGTGGCTGGCAGGCGATATGGAGGCAGCAGGGAATCTAGTATTCCAGTCCTTCCACCACCTCAGTCCTTCCACCAAACAGACCCCAGGGTCAGCCCCATCCCCCCACCCC